>NC_142116.1:1210000-1510000 GCF_056152115.1 Neolamprologus brichardi | reverse complement strand
CTGTGTGACATTTCCACGACTGGCTGAGGGAGCTGTCGTCCCGGGGGTATCGTATAAATGTCGCTCTCGGGATGACAACTACTTTGCCATTTCAGGATGTGCGCTGCGCTCCGATCGGGAATCTGCATTTCTAAAGGAGCCCAAACGAAGCTAAGTTTAGGTTTGCGTGCCGTTGTTCCTCAGACACTTCAGCTTGAGTGGATCCAAATGTGTTTTCTGACAGACTTCGGTCCACAGGGTATAGACAGGAAGCTGGATCTGAAGGCAAAAGAATCCCACAGAGAACCTTCACATGCACATGACTCTGGGCTTTACTCTGTAAGTAGATGGTGGTGTTTAGCCCAGAAACAAACTATATTTCTATTTTGGGGGTGATATATGTAATAATACTAACATTACTGTCCTTTTAGGTTCATAGCAGTTTTTCATGACTTCTCCTTAGACTCTCGGGATCTGGACCTGATGAAGTTTCATGTTATTTCTGTCTGGGGGATTCGCATGGACTCATTTCTGCCTTATTTTGTGCTTCGGCCCATTTTTGGATGGTCATTGTGTTTATGGTGGGTCAGCTTATGTTGTTAAAATGTTCCTGCAGAGGATATACACACACAAAATCATTTTTCTTTTAACGGTGTCGACTATATAGCGAACATCAATGATGTTTGTCCACTTCACAACCATTAGCTACAGTTGCAAGTGCTAAAAAAGCTGCACTCAGAGGGAAACCTGGCACCAAATGTTGGTGAAAAGGAGACCTTTCACATGCTCTGACTTGTTCTGAGCAGCCACCTACTCCACATGGTAATAAAATGTAATTTTTGAAGTTTTATCTGGCGATTTGTCAGAAGACAGATCAAAGATCTGAGGCACCAAAGCCTGTTTCTGTTCCTCTACATCACACATGTTAACCTGATGCAGTTTATTCAGACTAATAGATCATAGATCATCTGGTGAAGCTCAGACTTCGTGAGATTCCTGAATCTGTTTATAAAACACTGAAAAACATCAAGAGCACCTCGCGTGAAAGACCACATGGTCTGGAACGATGCTCAGGTTGGTGCTGCACATTAGAAAACATCCACATGGATGGCAGGACGCAAGGTTTCCCAGCAGGACATGGCCCAAAGTATCACACTACTTCTGGGGCCCAGTTTGGATGCTAAGGGGCCCATTTGTGGTGCAGTTCAAACACGATGAACTGTAATGATCTGTGTATACTGACTAGGGCTGCCACGATTAGTCGACTATCAAAATCGTCGACGATTAATTTAATAGTCGACGTCGTTTGAAGCTTTGTAAGATCACAAAAGACGCAGGAATAAGTAGTAGGATTTAAGAGTGTAATAACGGACTGAAACAGAAGATGGCAGCACTGCATGTACAAGGATGCCAGCTGCCGTTAAACCCCGAAGAAGAAGAAGAAGCTCTGTCCCAGAATTCATAGCGCAGCCCAGCTCAGTTTCCAACAATGGCGGCAGCTAGTTAGTTTTAATATTACTCTTATTATTCTTTCTGGGTCATAAAATAAACGTTTAACATATTTTCAGGCGAGAATGTAGCTGTGTAAACCTCAAATATCTGCTCAGTTTATCAAGACACCACATATTTTCAAAAGCGCTCCGACGTTTTCGGAGACGTCTGTTAGCCACTAGCTCGATAGCTAGCCGGGGGCTAGGCTAACTAGAGCCGTGAGAACACCGGACTCCCGGCAAATCGTTTTCAAACCCACCACCGTCTTTCGCTACTCAGGTTAAACATGATATATAACTCACTTAGATAACTTAAAAATGTTATTGTTTGGCTTTTTTCAGTATTTTATTTGTTCCTGAGTAAATCGGTTTGGCTGAGATTAAAGTTATAGTTTTTACACAGCTGAATAAACGTCAAGCAGACAGCTGATTATCAGAAGTGTGAGATGCTCGAGAATTTACTCCGGTGTCCTGTTATATTTTAGATAGCAAGGAGTTTATTAAACTCCACCGAAACAATCTGCAAATTTCATTAAAATTTAATAAACTATCATCTTGTCTTTATTTTTAGTTAGCACAGACCTTAAACACTTAAAGCTGTAAGCTAATGATAGTTATATAAGAGCAGATGCTGCTGGTGTAATAAGCTGTATGTTTTACGTCCAATGGATGATGATCTGATTAGTCGACTAATCACAAAAATAATCGGTGACTAGTCGACTATCAAAATAATCGTTTGTGGCAGCCCTAATACTGACACCTTTCCGTCAGAATCAGCGTTACCTGCACCAAGTATGAACACACAAAGCTACAACACTTAATAGTACTGTTTATTTCTTTTGAAATAATAAAAATAAGGTCTAGTATTCATCACTTTTCTTTTAAAATGCTCCAAAGATCTGAAAAAGTACAACATTACCTCCTTTTAAATACCTTAAAAGTACTTATTTAAAACACTCAAGCAAAAAACACAAAGCTTTCGTTTACAGGAAGTATTAAAGTACTGAGACGTATAATTCCTAAATGCTGGGAAGTGACACCGTCGGTCAGAGGCTGTATTATGAATGCTGCCTCTGAAGTCAGCCTCACGCATGTCTCCTTTGTATCAGAGCGACAACAACAACTGTGCTCCCAGAAACCTGTTATCTGCAGCCCACACGGCACCACGGTTACAATCTGTAGATGCGTTCGGCGATACGCCGACCGGGCGCTTCACACAGCGTCTTTTTTCTCTACGTCAAAGCCACGATTTCACGGCGGAGCGCAGAGGCCCGAGAGGGCCGTGCGAGCCTCCGCGGTGACGTCAAAGTGCCGTGTTATTGTGTTTACTCTCTCCACGAAAGATCAACACCAGCCTGCAGCGTTTACTGACAGGCTGGAGTGCAGTTAGGAACCATAACATAACAAGACATTTAACATTCTGCCGTGGCCTCGGGATCGACAGCCGGATGGTTTTATCCCGACACGCAGATGGTGCTGATGTAGGTGAAAAACCAGGAGAAGAAGCAGAAATAGAAGCAAATGCTTCATATGAAGAATTTCTGTTCAGATGGGAGGAAAACAGACATGTGGTGGACACGATGATCCAAGTATTTATTAAGCAAAGTGACAGAATAGTGGCTCTGTCGATATACATCTTTATTCAACTTTGAAGTGGCTGCTTAATCAAATTGTGAGCTCTGCACTGATTTATGTCAAACTGTCTTCACACCATCAGATGCTGTCAGGGGGCTGGCAATTCTCTCTGCTTATTAAACGTTGAGAAAATGTTACATTTTTGTTATTATTACTTTGTTTTAGTTGAGTTCTGTTGGCTTCATCAGGTGAGGGCCTCCAGCTCGCACTGGAACGGTTCACAGCCGAGTGTGAAGCAGCGGGAATGAGGATCAGCACCTCCAAATCTGAGGCCCACTCCGGGTCGGGGATGAGTTCCTGCCCCAAGTGGAGGAGTTCAAGTATCTCGGGGTCTTGTTCGCGAGTGATGGGAGAAGGGAGCCGGAGATCGACAGACGGATTGGGGCTGCAGCTGCAGTAATGCAGACGCTGCACCGGTCCGTCGTGGTGAAGAGGGAGCTGAGTGTAAAAGCGAAGCTCTCAATTTACCGGTCGATCTACGTCCCTACCCTCACCTATGGCCACGAGCTGTGGGTAGTGACCGAAAGAACAAGATCACGGATACAAGCGGCAGAAATGAGCTTCCTCCGAAGGGTGGCTGGCCTCTCCCTTAGAGATAGGGTGAGAAGTTCGTCCATCCGGGAGGGGCTCAGAGTAGAGCCGCTGCTGCTCCACATCGAAAGGAGCCAGCTGAGGTGGTTCGGGCATCTGACAAGGATGCCCCCTGGGCGCCTCCTGGGTGAGGTGTTCCAGGCATGTCCCACCGGGAGGAGGCCCCGAGGCAGACCCAGGACACGCTGGAGAGATTATATCTCTCGGCTGGCCTGGGAACGCCTTGGTGTTCCCCCGGACAAGCTGGAGGAGGTGGCTGGGGAGAGGGAGGTCTGGGCCTCTTTGCTTAGGCTGCTGCCCCCGCGACCCGGCCTCGGATAAACCGGAGGAAGATGGATTACTTTGTTTTAGTTGAGTTTTGGTCTAGTTTATGTTTTTTCTGTCTCCTGAGTCGTTTCCTGTCCTCTGTGCAGTCTTACATGTTGTCGAGCTTGTGTTGTCTTGTCCACATTCTTTTAAGTTTCCTGTTTTACTTTGAAGGGTCTGCTGTTCCATGTTCAGTGTGTTTAGTTTGGCGTCCCCTGGTGTTCAGGTTCATTTGTGTCAGCTGTTTCTCTTCAAGTGTTCTCCTCCTGTGTATCGTCTTCTGTCTTCCTCTGTTCAGCATCGTGTTCTTCAATTCACAGGATTATTTTCAAGCTTCGGTTCAGGTTCACGTCATCGTTTGCTTATCCGAGTTCTAGTCATAGTTCACCTTTAGTTTTTGTGTTTCTCATGAGCCTGAATAAATGGCTCGCTTTTTAACTTTCGTCCTGTCCTTTGTGTGTCTGATTTAAACACACCGGCCATCCTGGCCATCACAGATGGTTTACTTCAGCAGGTGTTGGATCATATATGGTTTATAAAACGTGGACATAAACACGTTTTTTTCTGATTTGTAAGTGATTATATTTGCTGTATCAAATCTAACACTAGTTCTTTACTAATTTGGGGTCGCTGGTGTCATAAATAACACCCATTGCAGATGTGACACACGTAAACACGATCGCGAAGCTTTCATCTGCGAATGCTTCACTTATTTTGGTATGAAACCAGAAAACCAAGACGACCTATGACACCAGTGTGTTGGGCGTGTGTGGATAACTTGGTGATGTTTTGCCTCCAGATGCACATTATTCTGGTGATAAAGACTTTGAAGATCCATCCCCTTGGAGCTCATCCGTTACTCACTTAGCCAGAGTTAAATGACTGAGTATGAGACCTGCCAGAGGAAGCAGCTCAGTGAGAGTAACCTCCTGCCTCCTGGAGCCAAATTTGCTTTTTACAGGCATCACAAGACCGATCTTAATCCAGTGTTTGAAATGCACGATGACCTTGTGTGTGTTGTTGTTGTTGAAGGTCTTTGGGGTGCGCTGGGCTGTGAGAGTGATGCAGATGAGTGGAAACTGTTCGCTAGCCTAAAATATGTCCTGCTGCAGCGACTATGAAACTATGCAAACTATAACAATACACAATACACGCTGATGGACCGTTTACACGACTGAATACATTTACTGGTATTTTTAAAGTCAGTGTAATTGAATTTGGACATGTCGGATATTCTATTAGAGAACTTAATGTTTTAAATGCAGAGTGGTGAATTAGTTAAAACACTGATGCTCCAATGAGTGCATCAGGAACAACTCTGGGTTTGGTATAGACTTAGACCAAAGCTGCCAGGAATTGAACCTGCAACCTTCCAATTAGTAGATGATTTGCTCAGCCTCCCCTAATTGGACTATTAATCAGGCAAAGAAAATCCTTAAATCTCAAACTAGAGCACAGGTTTCTGTTAATGCAGTAAAGCACACGGAAAACCGAAGTACTGGATTAAAAGTCTCCAAAAGTACCGACCAGAGGTCCAGTTACTGTAGCTGGGGGACTGGCTCGCTTTTTGGAGCCTCGTGTGGACACTAGAGGTACTGCAGTTTATGAAGCTTCATGTTTCGGGCCCACGCATCGATGCTTTTACTCACGGCACACCGATCACGTTTACTGTTGTTCACAGTCCACCTCATGTGAAACCAGCATCTTCTCTACGACTCCGTCTGTTTTCAGAGTTTTGGACGGACGTGAGAAACAGGACAGCGTTTTAGCCTCAGAGTATTTCTGTGCTCTGCCTCCGACTTCTTTGGACATCTTGGACTTGAGAAACAATCATCAGAAAGATGAAAAAAGAAACAGAGCTGTCATCTTAATCATGTTCACATGTCCTCACAGACAGACAGGTGGACAGATGAGCCCCCCAGAGTCCAGGGGGGTTGGAATGAGCTGTGGCTAACCGCTGGTTTCTTCCATCCCAACCACAGTTCCCACCATGCCCTGTTCACACACTGGTGTATGAACACACATCACACGATCACAGGCACAACAAAAATATGTCTGAATATAAAAAGTTACAATTTATCACTTCATACCTGCAGAAATTCATAAACAGATTTTTCTTCTACTGTTTTTTAAAGGATTTCTTTCAAGTTAAAAACATTTCCTGGAGTCATCATGTCAGCACCATCATATGGAAGAAGCTCCCTCTAACAGATCTTCATTTACACTGATCTATAAATCTGATCATAATAACGTTAAAGACATCGATGATACAGAGATAAATAAAACTTTATGTTGACTCATAGGTTGTGGAAAGAGATCATTTTATTCTTAGCATTAGAAATATTATATTTGGTGGCTTTTACGAGTCCCACACTGACAAACTGAAATGTCTAAACCACGAATGAGGCTCATTCAGCCCAATTTGACCTTAAACTCCACTTTTCTGTCTCAGATATCGTGAGAGAAGAAGAAAAAGTGAAATCCCAACAACACATCTCAGGTCTTCGATTTGATAAAGAAATACTGTTGAAGTAAATGGATGAAATCTGTCAGCCTGATTGTTTCTGGGTTAAATGTTAAAAAATAAATGTGCAAAATTCCTGGAAAATGGTTCAAATTCCCAGATTCTCCTTAAATAATAAAGCAAAGGAAAAAGTATTTTCTTTTTACAATCATTTAATTTTTATCCATTACCTAAAAACTTTAATGAAAATATTGAAAGCATTTTACTACCACTTATTTTAAAATCTGCGCCCTCTCTTCTGGAGCCACGCAGTGGGCCGGGCTGGACTCTTAGCGGTCCAATTCTGGCCCTCGGGCCATAAGTTCAGAACCCCTGGGCTTGTTTTTAATGAAGGAATCTTGACTTATTCCTAAAAAACACCGTAAAGACATTAAACCTGTTTACAGACTTTACACCGCTCTCTCGTTTCTTTTCTGTGATTCTGCTGCACGTATGAGTCGCCTGTTCCTAAGCAGTTTACAATGAAGCGCCGGACTTTATGGTGTTTACAGGACATAACCTGTAACGCAACGATGAGCAGGCGTGACAGAGCTTTAGAAACGTCTCAATCATCTACTGCGAGGATAACAGCCTGAACACTCACAGAAGGCATTCTGGGAAATGCAAGAATAGCAACCAAAGAAGTAGTGAAGTTGCCACACCTGTATTTATGTGAGAAGAGTGACACCAAGTGGCCAGATACGAGTACTACCATAAAAACAGTTGGATAACTACAGGTCGGTTACTTTGGTTAACTCGAACAGAGACTTGGGGGAAGTTTTCCAACAGTCAGAAGACTTTCGTGTTGGAAACGTTACATTCAAAAACACACAAATCTGCTTGTTTTCATCTTTTCCCACAGTTTTCAGGCTTGCTTGAAATTTATTCTGAATGTGTGCATCTGGATGTTGGGGATCTGTAGGCCATGCTAGCTTTGCACTTACCTCTTCTTTTCGCAGGTACACTGTTATTAGGTCACACCTCGTAATCTTTGAATGCAGGCGTTCCCAGTCCCATTGCCACAGGTGCACCAGGGTCCACAGCTGCAATAAGTCAGCTCAACAAATTTCTTCCCTAATACGCTGTAAGTCAGGGGTGGGCAACTCCAGGCCTCGAGGGCCGGTGTCCCTGCAGGTTTTAGATGTGTCCTTGAACCAACACAGCTGATTTAAATGGCTAAATTAGGTCCTCGATGGCTGTATCCCAATTCAGGGTCTGCAGTCTCAACGATCCTCAAGGGCCGCGTACTTAAAGACCGCTAAGGCCGGAAGTGCGAGGCTTGTGAAATGGGACGGTCTAGCCTCCGTTGCGCTGCCCAGGTTGCCTAGCAACCATGATACTAACAGCTGGAAACGTTTCATACAGCTTTGTTTGACAGAAATGAAGGAGAAAATATTTTGTTCATTTGTTTGTTTGTTTCTACATGAGCTTTGATCATTCTCTGATTAAGCTCAGCTATTGAACGGCGTATATTTTAAAGTAAAGGCTTTAAAACCAAATTAGTACAAACGTCACTAATGTCACATAACTTTGCCGACATGTGGCCAACAGTAATGTTTTAATGTTCTTCGTTATTAAACATTTGCACATAAATAAGTGACATAATATTCAGTACTTAGTTTACTAAGTTACTCTTCATCCGCCATTTTTTTTCGGCAAAATTATCCACACCCACCGCCGCGCTATGCATTCTGGGATATGTTGGGCCACGAAGTCTACACCGCCACGTCCTTAAAATTCAGGGAAATGAAGGACGCATTTGAGGGCCACATTTCGAGCAGCCTTCGAATTGGGACAGCCTTCGGCGCGTCGCTGTGACGTAATCGGCCTTAAAATGCGGCCTTTAAGGCTGCAGACCCTGAATTGGGATACAGCCGATATGTCCTGAAGTTCTCCAGAGGCCTGGTAACAAACTAATCATGTGATTCAGGTGTGTTGACCCAAGGTGAGATCTAAAACCTGCAGGACACCGACTAAATGTCAGACTAGAGTTACAGAGTGAGGTCACCGATTGCTGAGGTGTGTAAAAGTGACCAACCCTGGCTGACTCAGTAACTCTACAGCTGCAGAACTCCTTTAACATCAGCACAAAATCTGTGTTTCAGGAGCTTCATGACACGAGTCGTCTTGGTTCCAGTGAAGGGAAATATTAATGGGTTCGTTTTGCAAGAAACTTTGGACAATTTAATGCTTCCAACATCTCCGTGGCCGTGACAAAGCGAGGCTCATACAGGCTTGTTTGGTGAGGAAGAACTTGCACAGTGGGAGGTCATAAACCTGCAGGTGTACCACAAACAGCCAGCGGTTGGTAATGCACCCCTCGCTGCTTTTTTTTAATGTTCTAGAAATGTTGTCTCCTCGTATCGAGGGGCTCATTCATCATTATCACTTCTAATGTAGCAAAAACTTCATTATGTCATTAATCACTCGTTAAACTTGGACAGCATGAACATGAAGCATGAAACTGACCAACTTTTTAAGACTTCTGTTGATCTTTGATAAAAGAAAAACAGACAAAACCGCAGATCTCGTCTTGGCGTCATATTTGTTCTTTAATCTTCGATGGCTATCACACATACCGACCGACGGGATTCAACATAAAGTGTTCCAGATCTTCACAGTATTGCATTTTTGCACAGTGTTTTTTTTTTTTTAAGTTTTTTTTTTTTACAGAGTACAGAGTTCTTGAGTGAAGGCACAAACCTAGAGATTACTTCTGCAAATGAAATCCCTACGGACAAAAGTTGAGAAATCAAGAATATCAAACAGAACGCTGCTGCTAGAACAGTTTTACGCAAACAGAAAAGCTAACGTCACCTCTACCACCTTACTGCAAGAAAGGCAGAGAGTCATATTCAAACAAACAATACATCAGGTACAATACTTTTCTTTTCTTGCACACTTGAACCGCCTCTTGCACATCGATCACCCCAAACATTTCAAAACTCTTTCAAACCTGTGCACGAACCCTGCTGATTGTCCGTTATACATCCCTCTTCCCATCGAAAGACATCCAACAGTGCCAAGCGAAGCTCTCTTGGATGGTTTAGTGCAACTCTCCTTCAAATACCATTAAAATAGACCTCGCTCTGCTACAAAAGTACACATGGTAGTACAAGATAACAGTATTTTATAGGATTTTTTTGCTACATATGAAGCATGCTTTCACAGTAACACAATAGCTACATATGTAGTAGTAGTAGTAGTGGTAGTAGTAGTAGGGCTGCTTCATGCATCTTCTTCCATTTTCCAAATACAAAACAGGAAGCAGTTCAGAGTCGAACCCAACGCCCGCACACTTCCAAGAGATCTGCTGTTGTCTGAATAAAAAAACCCAAAACTTAAAGCTGGTAAGTCATCCCTGACCGGCAGAGTAAACTGGCATCCACACAGGAAGAGGAAGTCACCAGAAACCTCGAGAAACTTCATGAAATTCAGCAACTTGTAGGTGGAGGAACCACACGTGCACAGAGCCACTGACTGTTTACCAACGGGAGTGAAAAACCACTTATTGACTGTCACATCATGAGCTACAAAGCCGTAATGTCTCCCAAGAATACCGTTATGTTTCATATCCAGAGACCTACGGAGCCCCGCAAGGGACATGGGAGAAAAAAAATTTAAGACGGACTTTTGCGAGATCTCGCAAAACAAACTCGGGATCTCGCAAAACTTTTGCGAGATCTCGCTAAAGTTTTAGCCGCAGTTTTAGCTCGAAGTTTTAGCTCGAAGCTAACGGGAGGTCGAGACCTACTACAGCCGGGAGGAACACTGCTTTCCCGGCACATCGTGCCTCGACCTCCCGGTCGGCTTCAAGCCAGCGTCCGAAGAATGCGGCTAAAACGTTTGCGAGATCCCGAGTTTGTTTTGCGAGATCCCGAGTTTGTTTTGCGAGATCTCGCAAAAGTTTTGCGAGATCCCGAGTTTGTTTTGCGAGATCTTGCGAAAAAGTCCGTCTTAATTTTTTTTTTCTCCCATGTCCCCTGCGGGGCTCCGTAGAGACCTGTCAAACACCATGCAGCAAGCTTCTACCAGGATATGAACTCATTACCAGATGGCAGACAGAGAATGATGTTGAACTGTTCGTGATGAAGGTCTCCGATGGCCAGAGACAAATGGCAACTTACGGCAGGAAAAAGATGCTAAAAAATTAGGCAAACATCAGCCGAGAGAACATCTGAGAAGATCCGTCCACAGCATGAGGTTAGTCATTAGTGTGGTGCTGGATGGTTTGGATTACTCCCCGATTCTAAGCTTAATGCCCATCAAGAGATGGGGTTTTTATGTCAACAACAGCAGTGCTCAGTGGTCGGTTTATCCAAACCTATCAGGTTTCTCCAAGCGGCGAAATTCAAGAATACCGTTTCAGGGACACGAATCCGTTTTTTTGACCACAGAACATTAATATCAAAGATATACTCTACATTACTACCAAACGTCTCACATCTCAGTTTGATTCCAATGAAAACACAAACATATAATTGGCTTTAAATATATTCTAGTAAATCTGAAATTCAAAAAGGGTGCCTGGAAGCTCGATTCTCGAAGATCTGACAAGGTCAATCGAAAGTCAAATTCACACCGGCTAACTGGAAAGAAAGAGAGAATAATAGATAATACAGATTTCATGCTGTAGCGCCTCAGCAGCAGCAGGGTAATATGCTTCCATAATTACATATTTCCAAGACGAATTTGCATGACATAATTAAGGAAATACCCAAATGTTTCCAGAACCTGCACCCTGTTAGACATAAAATGATTTCTATTTGCAAGTCATACAAAAGTCCTGTCAAGTTATAGTACTGTAGGACCACCACCTCCACTTGCTGACATGTAACAGCTCTGTATATAAAATATCAACACCATCAACAAAACCTAAACCGACGACAGCAAAGATACAGTTTACACCAAATACTGCCTTTTTTACATTTACATTCTAACGTTAGATGAGTGCAGAAATGTAAACGGATCGAGGAATGATTCTGTTAAGCCGTCGTGAGTCGTTAAGAATACTGCAAATGGACTGTACGCATTCACGGCACTGTTAAGTCACTTTGGATGAAAGCGCTGACGCGACGTCATTCGTGTGTGATTGGAGAATCTCCACCCGTTTAAACGTGAAGGAGCGCGAGCTAAAGCCCGAAATGTCGGGATTTGAAGCACGGCATCGCTTCACTGTGAGCTATAAATTAACTCATACATTCGTTAAGTGTGTGGCGTCCTCCAGACCTGGGCCAAAGCGCTCCTTCATGTACCTGGACAGCTATATTAAAAAAAGCAAGCCTAGCCTCTCCAAAAGCATCTGCACTTGTTGGGGACTATTTTCAACCGTCTCCACTAATGGGCGTCGGCTACGCCAACAAGCCTTCGGGTCTTTTTTCAGTTCAGATTGTCTGAAATGGGACAAACTGTCCAAAAAGTTGTGCTGTTTGGTTTAAGTCCGCCACACCACTGATGAAATCCTGCTTTGGCAGCAGGTCGGTAAGTTTCTCACCGATGGAGAGCATGACAGCTCCTTAGAAGTGAAGTTAAAACATCTTAGAAATGGGCGTCATCGTCTAGGACATGTGACATCATCTACAGATGTCGCAGTAATGACTCAAGACACGATATCGAGGTCCCGCATTGGCCTGCATTTGTATAGCGCTTTTCTAGTCCTTAAGGACCCCAAAGCGCTTTTACACTACATTCAGTCATTCACACATTCACACACTGGTGATGGCAGCTACATTGTAGCCACAGCTGCTCTGGGGCGCACTGACAGAGGCGAGGCTGCCGGACACAGGGCCCTCTGACCACCACCAGTAGGCAAACATGGGGTTAGTATCTTGCCCAAGGATATTTCATGCAGCCAGGAGGCAGCTTGGGATCAAACCACCGACCTTCTGATTAGAGGCTGACCTGCTCTGCCACCTGAGCTACAGCCACCCCCTTATGATAAGAGACAGGCAACCGAGCAGCTACAGATCATTTTACTCCAACAAGTGTCCACACCCAAAGTCCAGTGGGGTGGAGTCGAGCAGCGTGTCAGCACCACATCAAACCCACCGCTAAAATATCATTGCCCATTTTTGCAACATTTTGTCCTTATTTGAGTAGTGTAGAAGGAAGCTGTTTCCTCCATGTTTACTTATCACCTGTTGTCATCTTTCCTCTCTATGCATCAAAAGCAGATCGATCTTCGAAGGAAACTCCTCTCAGCTACATGCTGAACAGATTTGACCCGGGTCTGGCATCATCGAACTTGTGCCTGTGCTTTAAAAACCAAATCAGTGCCGACAAGGAGGCGTTACTGAAAATCAACTTAACTCAGAGTCTCGTCTGCCCAGAAAACCTCTGCCAAGGAAGCTGTGGCGGGGGCGTGGTCTTTGGCCTGCTGCAGATGAGGGGTGGCACAGTGAGCTCACAGGGCGGCACGGAGGCGGGGGGAGGGAACAGGTGTACAGGACTGTTTAATGAGGGAGACCTGTTTTATGTTTCCGCATTGAGGAGCAAGAGCTGAGAGAGAGTCGGAGTGGCTGTGAGGCTGGTGCAAAAAACCGCAGAAAGAAAGACGTTGTAGCTCAATGACAGTTCAAGCACAACCCAGTCGTGTGTGTGTTACAGGCGCATCCTAATTGCTCAAACCACCTCAGCCGATTCCTCTTCGTACAAACTAAACTGGTGGTCATCAACAGCTGACTGCACATCACCCTCAGTCTTATTATCACTTTACTCGTGAATGGGATTCTCAGATGTACATTTTCCCAGATACGCTCACTGAAGAATCAGCTCATTATGCTGGTGAAGAGGGCTGTGTGCCTCCGTGATCCTGGGAACATCACTGTTTGAGAAAAAAAAACCCTGCTAGAGTTTTCCAAGGCGAACAGATCCCAGGTCTGTTTGGTTTTCTTTTCTGAGTAACCTCAAGAAAAACTGACAACTAGAAGTGATAAAGGTTGCCCAGAAGCTATCAAAGCCAAACCAGGGGTAATGGTGATGGGTGGAGCCCAAAAGAGCTGGAGTTGGGTATCACCTGAAATAGCCACGACTACAATGGCACTGAAATTGGTTCCATCAAGCAAAGAAAAAGGACTGTGGCTATGCAAACCCTTTACATACCAGGACCCTCCGTTGGAGAGGAATAGCCCAGACTACGAGCGGAAAGGGATTTAAACCAGAGCGTTAAAGCAGCCTTGAAACATGGAACCAGTTGGGCACAGCCCAAAACAGTCACTGCTAGAAAGGATAGACAGTAGAGTTGGTGCACCATGCAAAGGCAAGGACCCAGCATTTCTCTTGGAATAGTAAGAATTTAGCTCCTTGTACCTCCTTCTTCAGCAGAAAGCCAAAGTTTCACTCGTGATGGGTTGTTGAGATGTGATTGAACAATAACAGACTAAACAAATCTTAAACTATCGAGACGGTCTCGGGTGATGATTTGGCTTAGAAAGCACAGGCAGAGACACGATAACTTGACTGATCAGGAGTTTTTGAGCGAACCAGGCCAGGATGTGAAGGTCTGACCAGAGGAGAGGACGTGTCACCAGGCGTCAAATTCAAATTCTGTGATCAGCATTAAATCATAAATCAACAGACGAATAGAAAGCACACCTTTGTACCTGAAGATAAAATGAACTATTATACTTAACAGACAGAATTCAGCTCTATGTTTCAATATGGAAGGTTTACCCAGTCATACATCCAAAGGAAAAAGAACCAAGTGTAACAGTTTACACTTCCACTCCAGTTTAATAATCTATGGAAAAGTAACAAAATTACAGCAATCAATTAAAAGTGGAATGTGTCTGATGCAAAGAGCTCATGGAGTCACATTTGTTATTGCTTTATGTTGTAAACCCTGTTAGGAGGAAGCAGCCATGATAATCTGTCATCTTCAGAATTATTTTATCCAATAGATTTTATGTAAAAGCTGGATGTACTGGGTCAAAAACCAAGTAAGCAGAGCCTTTAATGGTGGCATAGCCTTCTTCTTGTCATCAGACTCCGCCCCCTGCTGGCCATTAGAAAGAATGCAGGTTTAAGGCACTTCCACACTGGCACCACTTCTCAGACCTGGAAGCTACGTCCATCTTTTATATAGTCTTCCCTCCATTATTATTAGAGGTCACGGGTCATTTATGGAGTTTTCAGGAGGAGAAGCACTAAAGTATAAATATTTAAATATTTTTAAATAATCTGCCAGACACAAAAATATCCTTTTTAAAATCATTTTAGAAAATTTGGTCTAAATTTGCAATGACAAAAATATTCATGCCAAATTTATTACTGTTAACTTTTGGACTCCTGGGAGTCGGACTAACAAATCCAGCTTTAAGATGAGAAGTGGTGTAAAAGAAGTCGGATGTTGATGGGAGCTACTTTTCCATAGGTTAACGTACTGGAATGAAGTCACGGTGTGATAAAGTCTTGCCCCCTGACACCCCTCCCTCTGGTCTTTCTCTGCTGGTCTAGTCCTCGTACCCAGCGGACCGGCGCCGCTGATGGTTCCAGATGTCGTCTCTGTGTTCAGGCCGGCAGAACAGCCGGGATGACTGAGCTAGGCGCTCCCGGTGTTCCCGCTCCCGATCTCGGTCTCCGCCTGGTTTGGATGACAGAGGACGTCCGCCGAACTGGGACGAGGACTGAGTTCTGCTGTCAGCGAGACCAGACGAGGACAGCTGACCTCCTGCTGACCTGGAGACGAAATTCAGACATGAACAAACAAACGAGAGAAGGAAGCTGTCATTTTAACTTCATATGATGGAAACATTCACGCCTTAAATACAGTTTTACACAGTAGGAGTGGGTAGCCAGTCACACTGATGATAAACCAGAACTGTCCCTGGTTGGTGTCCAGCCTGGAGACCATCAGCACCTCAAATGCTGCCTTTTCACCTGCATCACTGATGATCTCAGCTCAACAAATCCTTATGAGTTTGACACGAAACCAGAAAGAAAAATGCACCAAACATCCTTTTATGTTCAGCAACTTTACATCGAAGACACAAGAGTAACCCGATCAGGTAAGACATGAAAACTTCCATCTAACTGCAAAAACAGACAGAACCTGCTGTGCAACATGAGTCGGTTTTTACGGACACGCTGGACCGAACAGCTGGACTCACACGACGAATAAAGTTCAACAAGAACCTTTGAAGATAAACAGCATCTGACCTGAGCGCACACAGAGAGAGTGTGGTAATCCCTCTGCAGTCACTGAGCGAAAGCACAAAGCATCCCATGTCGAGCCATGAATGAAACATGAGGACACCACAGAGAAACCCGACAGATGACACGCGAAAGCTCCTGGATGATTTACCACCAACTCCGTCACCTTTTGACTTTGATTTCGACCAACAGCAGCAGATTACCTGCTCTGTTAGAACCTTTTTACACCTACACCCCATCGGTTACTGACGACTTTCCTCCCACTCAGCTCAAATTCAAATGATTTGCAATAAAAAGCCAAGAGGAAAAGGAAACAGCTGCTGTAATGCTGCACTTTCAGAGGAACACATATGAATTCAAATCTACTTTATTTATATAGCACAAATTCACAACAACCAGAGGGCACTTTATGATGTAATTATACAGAGAAAACCGCAACAATCAGACAAACCTGTATGAGAAAACATTTGGTGACAGTGGGAAGGAAAAACTCTTTTTTAACAGGAAGAAACCTCCTGTAGAAGCAGGCTCAGAGAAGGGCGGCCAGAGTTTAATAAGATTTTAAATCCTACATTTGTTAGCAGTATTTAATAATATAAGGTTCAACCTGTTTGTGTCCAGTTAACACTTTAATATTTCTCCTTTATTTCAGTCTGAAAATTCGCTATTACTGTTTATTTAAAGTAATGATGGACTCACCTGCTCTTAGTTATTCTGTGAGGGCCGTTATCAGTTTTCTGCTGGTGCTGCTGAGGTCATAAAAATCACAAGAATCAGGCCTTCATCAGAGCAATAACCCACCACAGTAAAACATATAACTGGAAAAGTCAGGATTAATTCAGTCTGTCAGTGTAAAAGTTATTTAAAAAAAAAACAAACATAAAATGACAAAGAAACACAAAGACTTACAAAACAACTAGAATAAATAAATGAATGAATAAAAACCAAAGACAGTACCTTGTAGTGGTTGCACTGTGGCGGACTACCGTTGACCTGGTAATACTCCACCAGCCTCTCGGCCAGAGCGATACGTCTCAGCAGATTCTCGATGAAGCGCTGGATTCGAACTTTGCCGCACGTCTCCTGGCGAACCGCCGCCTCCAGAAACTTCTGGATGGTTAACACTTCCCTGCAAAGCAAAAATCACCCAATTCATAACTTAAATATACCCTTCACCCCCAGCTATGCAAGAGAGGCAAAAGGGAAATAACAGGCTGCACCTTCAGATCCTGTCCATGAATAATAAGCAGGATCAGAGACAAGGAGCAACCCTGGAGTCCAGCACCATCCACCTGGCACATCCTCCAGACCAGCGGTCCCCAACCTTTTTTGCGCCATGGACCATTTTATGGTCGACAATATTTTAATGGGCTGGTGTTTAAGGTGTCGCGCATAAATACAACAAAATAAAACTAGTACTGGTACCAAAAAAAAAAAGGAAGATTTATTCTTAACAAACAAAAAAATAAACCCTGAAAACATAAATTTCACACCCGAACCTCCACTCTCGCGGCCCAGTACCAAACGACTCTGGTCCGTGGCCCGGGGGTTGGGGACCGCTGCTCCAGACCACATCAGTGACATCCTGCCCGCCTCACCTCTCTCGCCGCTCCAGCTCATTCTCTGAGGCGTTGAGCTGCTCCCTCAACGCGGCAATCACCATCACAGCCACATCCACCTGTCGGCTAAGCGACCTCTCCTTGTCTGCAACTTCCTGCCTCTCCTGGGCCAGATGCTGTGAGTGAGCACGCTCACACAGGAGCTCCGTGTCGGTATGAGCCAGCTCGGTGCTCACCCTGGCCAGCCGGCGCTGCATGGTGCTGTCGGCCGCCCTCAGAATGCTGGCCAGCCGCTGCCGCACTGCAGCCGAGGCTGCTGCCGTCTCCAAACCGGAGTAGGAGTTATGCTCTGGTAGGTGCAAACAAGACGAGACGTTACTGCAAAAAACAGATGTATTCTGATACTGCAACACTCTGCTCCAGAAACCCACCAGTCAGATCCAGATCCAGGTCCAGATCTGGGTCCAGTGGAGGGCCAAGAGAAGCCGGAGGCGGGAACAGTATGTGATGGTGGTTGATGTGGTGATGGTCTGACTTTTTTGAGGAAGTTTTCAAATCCTCCTCATTTCTACTTCCACTTCTCTCTTCACCCTCATCGTCCTCCTCCTCGTCTTCTTCCACATCTTCATCTTCTGTCCCCACATCGATTTCCTCATCCTCCTCCTCGTCCTCCTCCGCCTGCGTCCCTACCCCAACGCTCTGGGTGCGCCTCCTCGCAGACCCATATGAGTGGAGGTATCCGCTGTCTCTGCTGTCGCTGAGAGAGCGGACATGAGGTGGCCTCCCTGTACTTTGCTGCCCCCTACGCGTCGGGAGGCTCATGTCGTGCCACGGGATAGCTGCCGTCAGCGGGTCGGGGAGCTTCCCGGTAATGCTGAACCCTCCAGTGACCATGTCTGGTGAGCGATACGAGTGGCGGTACTCGAGGTGAGCGCGGAGGGAAGCCAAACTGCGGAAACGCTCTTGCTCGCCACAGCGGGGACAGCGGAAGGGGAGGTCACAGGGAGTGACAGCGTCCACAATCGCGCCGCAGGCCTGGCCGTTCCTCTCTAAAAGGAAGGATCCAGAACCTCGGGAACACAACTTCTGCTGCATCACTTTACACCTGAGAAGTACGGAAGGGATTAGTGCTGAAAGACTGAAGACCCTAATTTACTGACTACAAAAGCTGCATCAGCTCAAACACCCACTCCATAGACTCCCAGGTTAGAATGTCCAACTTTACAGCAGACACAAACTTGGTAACCTTTAGGGTGTCTACAGATAATCCTGCCTGACCTCATCTGTCCATCACCACTGCAAACAACAAGGGGCTCAGATCAGACCCCTGATGTAAACCCACCTGTCAGCCCTTCACACACCTCATACATATCCTGCACCACCTTCACATACTTGACAGTCTATCATATGGTTTCTGTAGATCCACAAAGACACAGTGCAACATCACATCCTCGTTTCAATTCATTTATTTAATTTATTTAAATGTACATTGCATTTCTTTTTTTACAATAAAAAGACAAAAAAGATTATTATGGGCGATGAAAGCCTCATTTTACACAGCTTATTTGTTTTGTTTTGGGGGTTTTAAACACATATACATAGTCATGTACACCTGGGCTAATGTTAAGTTTCTGTTACCTTAGAGGATTATTGTGTTTATAGTTAATATAGATTGAAAATATGTGATTTTAAGTGAGCTCGGACCGGCTGAGCACAAACGGAGAGGACTTCCCCCTCGGTTCCCCCTCAGAGTCCGTTTGATCCCGAGTCTGAACAACAGGTACCTGTCGTTATCACACAGCTGCACTGTTAGCTTTACCTGGCTGCAGCTGCTAGCCTAGCCTAGCCAAGCGGGTTAGCAGAGACCGAAACAATCGCTGAATCACGGCGGAAGCATTTAAACTCTCTTACCGCGCGCAGCTTTAACGGCTGCCTTCAGATGACACTCCCAGACGACCCGTTACTGTCTGAAGGAGTCCGCTCGCAGCCCGACGCAAACAGCAGCCTGCATGATGTCATTCATTCAGGACACATAGGACCAGACAGCAAGCTAGCAGCGCCGCTGACCAGCCACATCCGGGAAAACGTTTCAAAATAAGATCAAATGCGTCACTTCCGTCCAGGGTGCGGGCGAAACTGTTCGTTTTGTTCATTTATTCATATTCAAGGTTTTTATTCTTTCTTTCTTTTTTTTTCATTTTAAACGTACTTATTAGGATTTTTCCTCTTTTTTACTTTTACTGCTGTCATATTATATGCTCAGGTAAAACCTGAAAGCTGGGATGGGGATGCATCACCACCAACGATGAGACTGACATGCAGGACTGTGAAAACTAGTGCAGTAATCGATGCATGAACAACTGAGGAACTTTTTCCAGCAAGTTGTAAGACTGTTGAACTCTGGCACTGCTCTGGAGCCTCTGAAATGTTCACTCTCTGCCTGAACATTTTCTTGTTTACAATAATAATAATAATAATAATAATAATAATAATAATAATAATAAAAGATTTTCTTATGTATACTAAATAAGACTGTAAATGTGTTTTCTGTTCTGTTGCTTTTGTGCCTTCACTCTTTTTGGTTTTCAGGTCTCGCTGGACTTGGGTGCAAATGTTCGTTTCATGTGAATACATGTGTAAGAATGACCAAAAAAAGCCTTGAATCTGTCTTATTTAAAATGTTACTTATTGTTACTTTTTGTTATGTTTTATTTTTACCATTTTGAGCAATCTTTTATTTTTACAAAAATATCTTTTTATTATTTTATAACATTTGAAGCTATTTTATTAGCTTAGTTTTGGCTACTGTAACACAATAACTTAACTTCTGGGGATAGATATCATTTTTATTTCTTTTTAGATACTTTATTTATCTCAAAAGTGGAAAATTCCTTTGTAACAGCAGTTACTTTCAACACAACATTAAACAAATAGCTTAAAGGTACAGTGTGTAGAATTTTTTCACCACTAGATGTCAGTAGATTGCAGGTTGCAATCAGCTGAATTCTTTTTTCTAACTTCTCCCAATTTAAGTGTATTATTCCAGCTATGGTGGCTGTTATAGGACAAACAGGTTTTTGTCAGCTATAGATAAAAAACATTACCATCAGATTTTATCTCTTAACAGCCACAGCTGGCTGGTATATTTCTACCACAGTTTGTTTAAGAAATACTTTTCATACAAATTACATTTGAACATATTTGAATAATATCATCACTTAGCAAAAGATCAGGAAATACAAAAATGAACAGTTTGTTGGATAATTTAATTACACACTGTTCCATGGACATTTATGGATACAGTATGCTTTTTTTTAAAAAAGATAAAATAGCCAGAAAAAGTACTGACTGTACCTTAAATTAAGATGGAAAAACTAAACTTTTGAGATTTAAGATTAAAGTCATCCAACTTCCTCAAAACATTCAGATGTCCCCCGAGAGTAAACTTTAAAATTGTTTCATCATAAAAAACCCGACAGAGTCAAGACAAAAGAGATCTATTGTTTATTGCAATGATATCTTCCAGCGATGTGCTGTTTGTAGTGATGTACATGCAACTCAAAATGTGACTGTTTTACAGTGTTGTTTGATTGCCACAGAATCAGCCACAGGAGTGTTTCCTGAACGGCACCATCAGGGGCGATTTTAGCCCATTTTTGGGGGTGCTTCAGCAAAGCACCCCCAAAGATTTCTTACTTTTTTTGACAATATTTGCTGTTTGTGTGACACACTACTAAAAATATAAAAAGCATACAGTACTGTACTTGTTTGAGACGTAACATTTTAACAACAAAAGTATAGATAACCCCCCCCCTCCCTCCCAAAATGGTTTGTTCCAGCTCTCTCCTGCTCTGGCTCTAGAGCTCTTGCTGCTGGTGGCTGAGACACAGCGGAGCGGAGGTGTGAGTGCCTGGCTTAAAACAGGACATATTAGCTGCATTTAACCTTCAGTTACTCTTTATATAGTTGGTAGGAGTCAGACCATGTTTCGTTTTAACTGAAAAACATTACACCAGGTAACCTGCAGTGTTGAAAACGTGTTTTCCGACAATGTTTGCTACCCTACAATCCGTCCTGCTCTGTAGTAAATTCAGCGACATTTCACCGTCCTGTTCCTCCCATTGAAATGTATACAGCCTATTTAAAAATCTAAAACTTTAAATTTTCCGTAGCCTAAAGTTGTTACCGCTGTCCTGTTTTAAATGGATACTAACTAGCTAACTGACTGAATGCCCATTAACCTTATAACTCCTGTTGTGTGTGTGTGTGTGTGTGTGTACAGAGAGACAGCCAGGTTCATAATGGATAATGGATAAAAATGGAGTTTTTTCAAAAAAAGGAGCCACATTCAGGTAAAAGTGTAAAATCAAATGGTCCGTCAATCAAGAATAATGTTGGATCAGTGTTTCAATATTTATATCTTTTATTAGATGTTCATGTGGTTTGGTTATTTGCCTTTTGGTTGAAAGTACACTGAGAGAGGACTTTTTTATTAGTGATCTTAATAGTATTTTTTCATATTAATTTAATTTTCATCTAATTGAATACAATCTATTTGTGTATGATTGTCAGTCCAAAGAGGGAGAGAGGAAAGAGGGGAATCTGAGGAGAAAGGGCAAGGTCAGGAAGAACCAGGTAAGAAAACAGACAGGGAACAGTGACAGGCACAACACAAACTCACACAATCAGGAAGTTGTGTCCTCCCTATATTAAAGCTGCTATACAGAATCTGCAAAACAAACTGGGTTGAAACATTTTGACCCTCTTTAACAACATTCCAACATAACGTTATCATTGGTTGGGGAAATTAAAATTAAAGATATATTTTTATGTGGTTCAGCCACAACTCTTCTAAAACCTCAGCCAGTAATAGGTAGGCCAGCTTTTGGACCGTCCAGTTGTCTGTATGACTGCCACAGTACGTACATCACATTTGCACACTATCAGAAAGTGCCAAACAGCCCTGGTGGAGTGAGGAGCTGTAAAGAGAAGCAGAGTGCTCTGTTTATATTCTAAAAATGTTTTAAGCTTGTTTCAAAGATTCTGTACTGCAGCTTTAAATGTTTTCCAAAAGCACACATACACTTCTCAGTGTTTCTCAAACTTTTTACAGTGTGTACCACCTGATAAAATGTCAAGCTCTCCTAAGTACCACTATGAAAGCATGAAACTCATAAATCTTACAACACAAAATTAGTATTATTAAATTAGTAAAATTAGTATCTGCATACATTGTACACATTGTATACATTCTACCACAGGCAAAGTTGCCTCCATTTTTATAGTTTTTATTAATATTATGTAATAATTTATTTGTAACAATTTATTCTGTTTCGGGAGTGTTTTTTATGCATCTGTATTATACATACACATTAAATGTGAATCTCTGTCCAAAAAATGCACTCAGTTTACTTCTTACTCACTATGAGCATCATTCATTATTCTCACCCAGTAATTAAGGTTAGGATATGTATTTTTTTTATTCCAATCCATTCTTCTTTAGCAGCATTTAAATAACCTTGATCAGATTTGAAGGTTTTGTTACAGACTTTTCAAAAAAGTGTTTTGCTTTTCTTTCACAAATGTGGGATTAAATTGTGTTAAAATGTACAAAACAGTGATGTCATGTTTTGTGACGAGGACCCAGGCACAGAGAGACTTGATGAATTTAAGAATCTTATGATTTAATAAAGAAATTTGCAGACTTACACAGAGATGGTAAAATTATGATGACTGATAATGGAGATGAAGACAACAGACGATGAGGACAGGGAGGAACAGGGGTTTAAATGCACCAAAGTGACAGTCAGAGAGAACTCGGGACAACATTTAAGGATGCAGGGACTGACAGAGACAGGTTTATCTTGCCTGGCTGGGCAGCTCTCTGGGTGCTCAGCACCCCCAAAGCTCTGATTCTAGAATCGCCCCTGGGCACCATCATGGTTCCAGGTAGCTGCCGGTCGAACGAGTGTGCTCATTTGGTTTGAATCCATCAGGACTGCACCAAACATCTCTCACTTTATCTACTTTATGTGATTTAAAGGAAACAAAAAGCAGTTTTAGTTTGAGTTAGTTTTCCTTATTTCCTGGTCTAATGATGGATGTTCATATTAAACTTGACCAGAGTTTTAAATAATGAGACACAATAATCCCTGTCAGTCAAAAGCTCCGGTTGCAGACTGCTATAAACACTCAGTTTGTGACAGTTTTTTCTACTCTTGGATCTGTATGATGTCAAAAAGAGGTCATCTGAGGCACAGGAGCCCCATCTGATGTTCAAATTGAGAAGTGGGTGGTGCATATATAGCTTGAGTACTGGTGCTGTGAATAATGCAAAGTTACTCCAGTCCAAGGATAGAAATATGGAGCTGGAAATGAGCAGGATAGGTTCTAATCACAACACAATCAGACTTCGGTTGAAACTACGTTTGCATATTGGAGTTAAAATGCTTGAATCATGAGATCGGTTTTCCCTTGACTTGAGATTTTAACAGTGGGTCTTTGGGCTGTGAACTGAGCCTCATCCACTAATTTAAGTTTAACAATATTAAAGGTAAACCCACATAAAGATGCCTTTTCCAAAAGCTCTCCTGCGTCTTCCTTGGTCTTCCTCCTACTGACAGTGTGCTTGATAGTTAAGTTTGGCTCCTATCTTTGTTCCTGCCAGACGTTTGTTGAAGACCTCGTCCATCTCTCGGCTCTGCTCTGGTGTGAAATAGTTCTTCCAGTCTCCAACCTCACCTTTGCAGGGACACAAACATCACAAAGTGAAACACCTGCATTTGGATTCCACCTGAGGATTGATAAGATGTTGGCTAAGTATCGCAGTATGCATTTCTCATTTTCTAGGCTACTTTCTGGGCACCTTTCCTGAAGAAGACATTCCCCATATTGCCGTGGGAGCTGCTGGAGTTTTCCTTCATGGCTTTGAAGGTGCTCGCATCTGCGATCTGCTGCACCTGAGCCTCTGTCAGGCTGAAGCCGTAGAAGCTGGAGACCTTACGGATGTTCTCGCTTAGGTCCTACGGGAAACAGAAGAATCATTACCGCACATTACCACAAACCCCTGCGGCGTCTAACTGTTCTACGTCAAATGCAGCTTTACCTGTTTCATCTCTTCATATGTAACGACCATGACGTTGGGGTCGTCCATCTTCTTCTCCCAACCTAAGGCGTGGTCAAAGTATGACCCCCAGACAACTACACACAAACAATGACAAAAAATTAATGAATTACAAAGTAAGAAAGATGTCCAGGTCAGAAGATGGCCTCCAAAATTGAAGCTACTCTTTCCCATGCTTAGAAATGCTTCTGTAATTCTAGTCTTCAGATTTAAAATCAAATTTTATAGATTTTTTTAATCTGAATAAATTATATCATATCAGAATATCTCAATTTGAGACGTGTAATTTCCAGGTCTAGGTTCGAATGAATTAATCAAAAACAGTCATTTTTTCACAAAAACATATTGTCAGGGTTCTTCCCAGTACTGACGATGGCTTGATTTCCAAATCAATAATCTCATTCATTCTAATGCTTCAGAAACAGTTTTTTTTCGGAAGCTCTGAAGTCATTTTTAGGACCTAAAGGTAACCAGATTATTTCTTAACCCATTCTTAACGCCTAAATTTGACCAAGATATTTTTAGCATCCAAAGCTAAACTAAATAGTTTTTATGTCTGTGAAGGTTCTCAGTCATCGTAGTCTGAGGAGCTCGGAAAGAAAAGCGTCACCCAAGAAGCTTCTTCTGTTATAAAAGCAACTGGTGGAGAGTCACAGATTTTAAGGCCTATAGGAGTGTCCCCATGAGGGTCATGGTGCCCAGTCGCCCACTCACATCCTGGGTCATCTGACCTCAGGAAATCACATGACAGGGTGGGGCCAGGTTTCACAATGAGCTCACCTGAAACTCTGGCTGATTGGGACCCACACCCAGTTCCACACCTTGGCTCAGGCGATTAGAGGATCATCAGGGGGTCCTTTTGTCCCTCTGTGGGGGGAAACTCCCACTAGGTTTAAATCTGGGACTCTCCACCATTTGACCTTAGAACTGAAGACGCTTCTCGGATGAAGGTGAAACGTCTTCAAGTAACTTAAAGAAGTCCAGATAGTTTTCTATCCAAGCTCCTTTGACTAAATAGTTTTTAGCACCTAAAGCTGACAAAGGAGTTTGCAAAGAAAAGTGTCTGGACTTCTTTAAGTTGCTTAAAGACGTTTCACCTTCATCCGAGAAGCTTCTTCAGTTCTAAGGTCAAATGGTGGAGAGTCCCAGATTTAAACCTAGTGGGAGTTTCCCCCCACAGAGGGACAAAAGGACCCCCTGATGATCCTCTAATCGCCTGAGCCAAGGTGTGGAACTGGGTGTGGGTCCCAATCAGCCAGAGTTTCGGGTGAGTTCATTGTGAAACCTGGCCACAATGACAATGACCTTAGAACTGAAGAAGCTTCAGAAGTCCAGACGCTTTTCTTTGCAAGCTCCTTTGACTACGATGACCTGGATGACTGAGAACCTTCACAGACACACCTAAAGCTGAGTAATTTTAGCACCTTTATAGCAAACCAACCTGATGGAATAATCTCTGGCGTCTCAAGCTAACCAAGGCTTTTTTTTAATACTCTCTTGGCAGTAACTTCTGTACCACTCGTTGATAGTTTTCTTTACAGTCAGAAGAATTTATTTTAAATAGTTTTTGCTCTTTTTAAATCCAATTTCAGAATCACAGAAACTCACAGTCTTGGACCGAGTATTTCTTCTGTACTTTTTCTCTTTTAATGGACATTATTAGGGATGCACCGATACCAATACTGGTATCGGGTATCGGGGCCGATACTGTAAAATGTGCGTGTACTCATACTCGTAAAAGTTAACCGATACCATGAACCGATACCAACTTATTTCATTAATCAGAGGGTGGCTTGTCATTTCTGTTGTAGTTTTTTAGATTGGCCACTAGGGGGACATCCCGCGCTAAACAGGCACAGGGTTAGACGAGTGAGACTGGCAGCTCCAGATAAAAAAGAGAAACTGGAGGCTGCTGTAGCTAGGCTAAACAAAATGTCAGCAGTGTGGAACAGCCAACTTTAACTCAGGTTTTGGCAAAGCGATGAAAAATGTCAAGAGAAAATCCACGGGCAGTTTAAATAACAGAGGCTCTGACTCATTTTATCGTTCTGGATGACCAGCCAATGCCGGTCGTGGAAAATCAGGGAGATAATGGTGACAAAACTTTCTAAAGAGGTAAAGACAAGCAGTGTGTGCGCGATGTCAGTTCTTGGTTTAACGGCACAGTGGACTGATTATCCACGCGCAGATGAGGAGTTCGTCAATGCCAAATACTTTCATCATTTTGTTTGTTTGTTTACAATATGGACACTCTGCAATAATTTAAAAGTTTATTTTATTCTCAAATCTAATTTGTATTTATTTTATTCCAAACAGAAGTGTTTATTTATTGTTCTGAAAGCTCGAGACAGTGCCAATAGTTCAGTGATATTTTGTTAAATTACAATGTGGAGACTCTGCAATAATTTAACAGAAGTGCTTATTTTTCACTTGAAATTTTTTTGTGGTCATTTTTATTAAGATTTTATTTTTTATCGGCAGATAATAAAATAAAACCTGTCTTCCAATTCATTGCATTTGTGTGTGTGTGTGTGTGTGTGGTAGAAGTATCGGTTTTTGTACTCTGTATCGGCAAGTACTCAGATCCAAGTATCGGTATCGTATCGGTTTGAAAAAATTGGTATCGTTGCATCCCTAGACATCATAAATCTCAAACTTCCAGGTTATGGTATCTGTGTTTATTCTGCTCTGACAAGCATCTCTGTGCTCAGTACAGGCCTGATAAGCATCTAAACGAGCTGTTTTATTGCTGTGCTGGCATAGAAAACTCACTAAGTGGGGCAACTGCAGCTCTTTGCCCCACTTGGACCAATCCAACACTTCCACTGTGACCCTGCTGAGTCAGCACTATGTGCTGTTTGTGAGGCCACAAGTGCAGCAAAGCTCAGGATTATGAAACCAAATCAAAGAGTGAAACAAAAGCTGGTTTTAGGGACAAAGTTTGGACCACAGCGTTCCGGCGTTCCTCACATTAATAAGTATTATGCTCGGTTTGTTTGCTCACCTTCTCCACTCATGAACTGGGAGTAAAAGGTGTCCCAGGACTTTGCGGATGGGAGCGCTGGGTTGCTGTTGGAGAAATGATAGAAGGAGACCATTGTGTCTTTCGGGTTTCTGAAGACCACCAGAATCTGTGCAAGAAAAACCACACAAATTAGATTTTATTGACGTGGAGACAGGAGAGAAAGGATACAAGAACAGAAAGACAGGAACAACAGTTACAACTACTCTGAACATTGGCCACATTTTTCCTCAAAGCAGGGTCCATGCGTCGGTCTGTTCTTTTTCTTAGTTTCCACTGTCATCAACCAAGCATCTAAATCCTGGGGTTACATTTGGAAAAGCTGCAGTTCGTTGTGGGACTGAGATGCTTGTGGCAGCAGTATGCAGCTGAACGTCTCCTGCAGAGCTCGTGAAACTCACCTTAGTCTTCTTTTCGTAGAAGGAAGCAGGAATGTTGTCGGGGTGAAGGTGAGTCCCCAGGAATCTTGGAGAAGGAGCTTCTTCCACTTTCTGAGGGTGGACACAACATACCATATTTACCAACATTTTGTGACATGCACTTTCCTGGAGTCTTGTTGTGGTGAGAGCAGGGAAGGCGTTGCTTGTGCAAACACTTTGGCCCAGGGTGAGGCTTTTCAGGAACCCAGTGTACCAAAGGACCAGCAGCGGTCTGCAGCTTCACATTCTCTGGGTCGAGTCAGTCTGCTTAAAGCACATTTGCTTTGCTTTTAAGGATTTTGCTTCCTGTGCTGTAATTTGTCAGGGTTGTAATGCTACAGGGTTCGACTCACGGTGAATTACTGTCTGCACGTTTCTGACTGAACAGCTGCAACACACCCAGATGTGCCTTTTCTTTCAAACAGGAAGTGAAAAAGCACCTTCAGGGAATCACATCTGCTCCTCAGTGAGCCAATCAGCTGCTTTTCCCAGAGTCAAACCACAAAAATGCTGAACTCTGTGGACTTTGTTGACTGCTATATGTGCAGCACTTTGTGATTCTGTCTTGAAAGCTGCTATTTAAATACTAATTTAATTAATTTTTTTATTTTTAAGTATCTTTGATTTATTTCCAGCTAAACCGAATTTAAGTTTTGGAAAATTATGAGGAAAACGCTGTAAATCCAAACAGGAACAAACAAAGCAGCTGCTTCACGTGATTACGTCACACCTGGAAGTGATTTCAGCTGCAGTCAAGCTGCAAACACAAACGTTTAAACGTAGTTTCAGGATTTATTCTTTTAAAATATTCACAAACTGTTTGATCACAGTTAAGTTGGCGCGCTTGAATCCAACCTTTCACTTGATATGACTTCATACAAATATATTAGTTCTTCTACTTTAGGCAGGCACGTGTGATCTAACTGCACTTTTTAACGTGCAGTTATTAAACACAGGTTTTACTGGTTTTTCTTCCTCAGGCGACTCTGGGATCATATCAGTGCTGTCAAAAGAAACTGAGGGAAAGGCCTCCATACTCTAAACATGAACTGTGTAGGAATCAGGAAGTAAATGACTTCCACATGGGAGCAGACAAACCAACTTCCTGAAGAAAGCAAAGACTGAAAAGATATTTTGCTCTGTTTTTACATAGATATGATCTCATCTCAGGGTCTGATTTAAACCTTTCATCTCATAAAATCTGCAATGTTGAAGCAGCTCAGTGACTGAACGCTGAGGAGAAGCCTGACAGGAATCCAGATGTGGATCAGGGACCTCGTCAGTACTGTGCTGTAAAGGTTCCAGTACAACGAGACCTGCTTCTTTCATTTATTTGATGTGTTTTGGTTTAAAGTTGTAACGATGAGGCCAAAACTGTAGAAAACGGACAGCCTTCTCCCGGGTTTTAGCCCACAGTCGGCCCAGTACGATATAAATGCAGATTATTCTGAAGCGGGAATCATGCAAAGCCACTGTAGTGGAGCCTGACAGTAAAAATGAGCTCACATTAAAGAAGAATGCACGAGGGGAAAATGCATTTCTGTGGTTTCTGGGTTTGAATGACGTCTTTATTTTCATCAGAAGGTTACGGGTATAAACTGCACTGAGAGACACGAACGCTGCAGACAGTGAATGTGCCTCCCCTGGAGCAAAGCCTGCCAGTTTCTTAAACCATGCTGTTTATCACATAGCTAAAAGCACCACGCACACACGTGCTTCAGGCGTGTCGCCGCGCCCGCTCTGTTAGATGGTATCTGCTGTCTGCACAGGAGCAGGTGTGTCACGCAAACACAGAGACGCTCTGCAACCTTTCACCTGTACAGCACACCTGCAGACAGGAGGCCGGCTTCTAACAATAACTGTAATAATAATGACTGATATACATTATATAACCCACACACACACACCGACAGACATGCACCGACACAGTGTCCAAAGCTCTGCAGGTCTTTCCTGCAGCTGGTCTCTGCAGCCAGTTTTGGATTCAATGAATGAAAAGCTGCCCTGCTGGTCTGAGATCAGCTCACTGACTTACCTTAAAATTTTCTGGTCCATGAAACTCGATCAGCGGCGGGATTTTGCTTTCCGACTTCACGCCTGTAGACGCTGTGATGATCTTCTTTATCACCCCGACCATCCAGTTGAAACCTGCACACACACACACACACACATGCGGTTGTCCTATCATTGCAGAGATTACACAGATATAAGGCCTACAACCCTTTCGTGAACCTCGGGGGAGAGGTGGAGCTCTCTTTGGTCGTTTCTGTGCAGATCTGTTTGCTTATATTTGCGTGACGCTGGCTTTGGTGGAGCATTAGCCAACGAGCTGCACGCTCACTGGCTAACGCCTTGTCAATCATCAGCTGTTAGTCAATGAGAATATATTGGATAATCCTTTCTGACACTTCAATGACCAAAAATCTACATTTTTCTAACTGAGCTAAAACCTGTTATTCAATATGACCTGAAATAAGCAGCCAAGAGCAGGAAGTCATCAGGAGAGTGTCAGACTCAGCTATCAGCCACTGACGGCCTTTAAAAAGTTTCTCCAACAGAAAACAAGTTTCAACTTTTGCTGTAACCTGGTAGGTTTGGTTTGAAGTGGTGGTGAATGTTTCTAATGCTGAGCTCAGTGTTTCCCTGTGAGACTAAAGCTCACACAGCTGTTATACTCTCAGATCTGCATGATGTCACAGAGAGGGGTATCCCTGTCTGAGGAAAAGGATCAGTGTTGAGCTGTTAGTCGTGCACAGCTGTCTAAGAACAAAATAAGGAAGTAAAAATGAGCCGAGCAGGTCCCAAACTTCAACTGTGGCTTCCCCGTTTTTCCTGATATTCGTCTGTTTGTTTTTTGTGCTCTCATTTCAGACTCGTCACTTCCTGCTTTCACGTGTTTCCCGCTGTTGTAATCTTTGCCCCTAAAGTTCACCTTCTGTCTGTCTTTGTTTTACAGCTGTTGGATTTGTTTTCCTGCTCTGATTAATATCCGGCGTGTTGAACCTTTTCCTCGCCTTTTAAATCATCTCTCAGTAGTCGGCTCATGATTGATTGCACATTGTTGTGCACTCTCGAGTGAGTCTGGCTGCTGCAGAGTGAAGAGTTCAGGGATTGCACCTAGAAAGCTTATAGGTCAGAGGTCACACCGTCTGATGGAGTTTAAACACGACTAAAAACATGTTGGTGTTTTTAAATGAAAGGCTCTCATCTTCAGCTCATTGACAGATCTTTTTGACTCGATCAGCATCACTCACCACATTTGGGGTAAGCCACCAGCATGGTGTCGTCCTCTCTGGCCTGCATCTTCTCCACACACTTTAAATGCTCCTCGGGAGACAGGAGGGTCAAGTACAGCACACCATTGTATCTGTACACCTTCTCCTCCTCACTCATCTCCTTCGCCTTCAGCATCTTGGCCTGCAACGGGCCCATCGGTCCCTCGTCGCTCATCCTGACTTACGCACGGAGCAGAGGCTCAAAGAGGAAGGAAACTCGGGAGAAGCTGCAGACGCTGCTGGAGCTGAAAGTGAGAAAGCAGAACTGAGACACAGAGGGAAAAGGGTGTGTGTGTAAAGTAGGAACAACAGGAGGAGGAGGAGGCATAAGCACCTCCCCCTCCACACACACACACACACACACACATATATGCAGAAAACCCTGGATTCATGGAGGCGTGGCTGAAGGCTGAATGGGGATCTCTGGACAAAGTTCACCATATGGAGGTGCCAGACTGACTCACACACACACACACACACAAAAGCGTTACAGATGAGCTTCCTGTGCTCCTTTCTGGTCGGTGAATTGTAAACAGCTTCCTGAAGCGATCCTCTAAATGTGAACTATTAGCCGACAATGACGAGTGGCACAGGAAGCTTTAGAAACTGTTGCTTTAGTGAAACACATTTAAGCCTTCGTGTCTTTTTTGTCATGTATTTGTCTCTCACGTGACCAACTCAGCCCATCACTCCTGCTGCACAACTAACCAGTTGTGTGGTTTCATAGCCTGACACCTGAATACAAGTGAAGCCTTTATTTAAGGCCGTGTCTAATTCCTGGACACCGAAAAAGTTAAGAAAACTTGTTTCGTGGGCAAAACGAGAGCCAGGCTCCAAGAGCAGAGCGTGCTATAAGTGGGCGGGGCTAATCCTCATTCATTTATCACACAAACCTCAGGAAGCTATTATGTGTCAGTCTCTTAGAAAGAGGCCTCGGTGGCTGCGCACAGCTACATTCCTCCAGAGGAGAAGCGCCCAGCTCAGCCCCGGTCCATGCGGGTCCCTGTGGGTGAGGCTGTGAGTTATCTAACAGTCCTCCACACGCGAGTCACTCGTCTGCCTTCGTGTCAGCGAGCTGCTGTGCAAAAGTCGTTGGAAAGTAAACATTTCCCTGACAAGAAAAACATGTCACATTCCTCAAACGCGCCGCGACAATAAAGTTGTTCAGCATCGAGACAGCACCAAGCTTTACAACTCAGCAGATACAAATGCTCTAACAAAGCTAAACTACTGTGAGAACTACAAGATTCAACTAACTCTAAGAACAGAAAGTCAGTCTGAAATATCTCACAAACTGAAACGAGTGAAGCTCTGGGAACAGACGCAGCGATCGGGACACGACTGTTATTCACTCTCTCATTTATAATTATTATTAATGTAAAAATGTCTGCTTATCAAATATCAAAGAGCAGCTGAGGACTGCAGGGACTCTTTGTTTGTTTCATATTTGCGTTGTAGGCAAGTTTGTCCCAAAAAAGAGCAAAAGAAATTGTTTTGCTGTTACATTGAGTAGAATACTCAAGACGTTAGGGGTGCAACGATACTCGTATTGATATTGAACCGTTTGATACAGTGCTTTCGGTTTGGTACGCATATGTATTGAACAATACAAATTTTTAAATTTATTTTATCAACTTATCTTCTGACAATGCTGTCTGTGTTGAGCGCTCAGTGGATCTGCGTTCGACTACTCCGCCTAGGCTGCACTGTCGAGCGCAGATCCACTGAGCGCAGCGCAAGCTAGCAAGACAGATGCTAAGCTCGTTGCAACATGGCAAATTGAACCTCCCCCACCCTCATTCAGATCTGGCGTTAGGAACTATTTTGGTTTTCATGTGACGTATGACCCTGAAGGTAAGCGCGTCATGGACAAAAGTAAAACAGTATGTTGGATGTGCCAGCAATGCTCATTTACATTGGTGGGAACTAGTGTGTTAGCGAAGTTAGCTCGCTAACGGCGATCCGCGGTAGCTCGTTAACGGAGATTTGCCGCGTTGTGGCGTTAACGTCATTTCAGATTAACGCTGACAGCACTAGTGGGAACACAACGAATATGACTGCACATTTACTCCGACATCATCCTAGTGCAAAGACAAGTGGAAGCAGACAAAAACAACAAGCACGCATGCTACAAGCTTTACCCGAGTCATTTAGACAGCCGTTAGCACATGATTCTCCTTATGGGGACCTGATATGTTTAATATGCTGCTGAGAATATAGCCCAGAAGAAGCGTATAGTATAGCTTTTATTTTGGAAAGAGACATTTCTCTGTAATAAACTCTCTTTTCCAAAGATGAGTGATTTCTCCATCAGATAGATTTATTATTTTATTACTTTGTTGTTTCAGCAACATTACATTTAAAAACTGTACTTTTGAGTTAAAATATATATTTATAATTTTAATAAATGACAAATTAAAAAAACATGAACATTTTTTTGTATCGAAAAAATATCGAACCGTGACACCAAAGTATCGAACCAAACCGTAAATTTTGTGTATCGTTGCACCCCTAGTAGACGTGGGTGGATTTTGACACTGATCAGTGAAACATTCAAATATTAGATTTAAGCTGCATCATGTCATTAACTCGGGCTCCCATCGGGCGTCTATGTCTTTATATTCTTCTGCAGCTCAACGAGAGCCTCCTCCTGCTCGCGTCACTGTGACAGAAACTGTTTTTCATTAGGATCTACATTGTTATTGTTCTCGCCAGTGTTGTAAACAGATAAATCATCATGAAATCATTTTGTTAAAACAATGAACCTGTGGGGAAGAGCTCAGAATCAGCTGACTGATTTCTGAACAGCAGCTTTAGTGTGTTTAATGAAGTCGGCAGAGAACGCAGAGGCGCACTGACATTAGGTGATTAAGCATAAAGTAGTGGTGCTGTGGTTAGCACTGTTGGCTCGCAGCAGGAAGGTCTTGGGTTTGAATCCAACACACACAAAGTGCTGTGGGAGGACCTGCATGGAGCTGAATGGCTGTGTGTCTCCACTGAGACAGCCGTGTGACCCGTCCAGGTGTGGCCCACCTGGAGACGTGACTGAAGGATTTGTGAGATTAAGATGGAGTCAGAGGTTCAATGGATTACTTTAGGTACCATAACACTGTCTGTGGTTCAACCCTCAGCAGGTACAGAGGGCAGCGACACGCCCACATTCAAGCAAACAGGAAGAGCAAGATTGAAACGGGGAAGACGAGGAATTAGGAAATCATCTAGTGCATGGGTCAGGACGGTGACATAATCTTTTTACACGAAAATAATGTGTCATGGTGAGTCGTCAGTCCCGCAAACACGTGAAGAAACAGGATGAGGAGGAGCTGCTTTATGCAACACTTTTAATGGCGCTACGTGCAGTAGCTGCAGTTACCATAAGTTATCACGTAAAAGGCCACAAGCAGTTTATTCCTCCTTCATTAAAACCCTTCACCTCTCATTCTTCCCCCGTCCTGTGCATTCGGATTGTAATAACTCAAAATAAAAATAAATAAATAATTATAATAAAGGTCAAATAAAATATGACAATCAAGTAAACCAGTATAGTAGTAGTAGTAGTATAGTATGGCCTACTTGGGAAAATAAATCTGTTGGGTATTTTTCTTGTCCTTCAGACAATAACTGAGATTGCTGCAGAGCCGGACGGGACATAAAAAGATAAATGTGTAGAAAATTCATTTATTCACAGAAAATGTCCTCGTACTTGTCATGCAGGCAGGAATGCAGGCTCTTAGACACGAGGGAGGAACTCAAAACCACAGCTTTATTTGCTGGCTGGGAAAAGCATACTAAACTGGAGAACGACAAACTAAACTCACAGGGAGACACACACAGCATGAGGGACGACACGACACTGACTCAGAGAAACAGGGTTTAAATACACTGGGAAGTAACGAGGGGAATGAGACACAGAAGGAGAGCACAGCTGGGAGAAATCAGGACTGACGAGACAAGCAAAGCAGACCTTCAAAGTAAAACAGGAAGTATGACACAGAGATGCGAACTTGACACGGTGGAGACAGCAACTAAGAAACACAGAGACATAAACCACAAGGCAGAGGTCTAAGAACCGAAAGACACAGAGGGAAACTCAAACATGCAGACAGAACAGAGGGGAGACAGAGAGACATGAAGGGCAAGGGATCGAAACTAGAAACCATAGAATAACTCACAAGTACAATAATACAAAAATCACGAAGAACTAAACATGCTGGGTGGGGAGACCAGGAACCCTGACAGCACTGTCGTGCAATGAGTGGTGGGAGTCTTTATCAACAGGAAAAACTACAGAACTTAATACTGTTAAAGTTTAACATCTGTCCACTAAAGCTGTCCAGGGGGCTCACACCTGAGTCACAGTGTGACGACAAAATAGACGTCTGACGTCTGAAAAGAATGAAGAACAGCAATCGACAAACTGTATAATAATTACCATCAAATACACCCTTTATTTAAGAGTACTGAACACTGTAAACACGTCATTATCAAAATGCTTTCAGGTCTTCAGGTGGAGTTATCCTGAGACATGAGGTCACCATTTACTCGTAACATGTTCTAGGTCGTGTTTTATTCGTCCCTTTTCTGCTTGGTCTCCTTGCTTGTGTTTGCATGTGTCCGTTATTTGCATCATCAACACACATACGCCCCTCGTCACTTAGCAGCTGCACACGAGGACTCGCTGTGGCAGGATCGCTCTGAGCCAACTCTGACGTATGTTAAAAATGTTATTGTTACACTGCTGCTCGCTGTCTTTGCTCACAGTTTGTTGGTTGGTGAAAAGGGGGCGGAGCCTTTCAGTCTGTGGCACCAAGGCTGTGGAACAGTTTCCCACCACAACTACGTTTGTTGACTCCTTTAAAAAGCAGTTAATCAACACTTTTGAATTGTTTTGAATTTGCATTGATTATATTTTATTACTTACTGTTTTCTTTATTTTAACCTTTGTTGCCTGTCTACGAAAAGCGCTTAATAAATAAACCTGACCTTATTTTATATCCTAACATGCAACGTTAATGTCATCTGTATGCAGAAACTGCTTTCATTCATAAATGTCAGTTTTCTAAAAAATTACAGACGATTTTGATGTTTTTGTCTTTTAAATTTGTAAACCTTTAAAATAAATCAAACATTTCCATTTTTATTGATCTGGGGTGTTTTTCCATCATCTGCATGTTTGTGTCTTTTTCTCTGTAGATTTAGATGAAACATTTCATCTCATAATTTCTGAGCCGGCTGGTTTTACTCGCAACGTTTTTCTCTTCGGGTCACGTAGAGCGGAGAAATCAGGAGAGAGACTGAAGATGGAACTCAGTGATGCTACGTCTTAGTTTGATTTGCACCAAAATCTAAAAGCTCAAACGATCAGCAGCATCCCTGCTGCACCGCGGCACTTTTGTTCTGAAGGTTTGCAGATGTGGCAGAAGCAGATCCTTCTTCAGGGCTCTGAGATGAAGCCGGACAGAGAAAAATACCTTTGGTCTAAAAACAAAAGAATCTGCAAGTCTGAATCGCTCGCTTGTCCTTCTGGTCCCTCACCCTTCCTCTTTGCTGTCCTCAGATAACTCCCCTCCCCCTCCCCTCTTCACCCGCTGTCTTACATCCTGGCTCTCCGCCCGGGGCCCCTCTCGGCCACAGTGGCGATCGGGGCCTCACGGTGTCATTTGCAAACTGTCCCAAACAAAAAACTCCATTCAGCTCCACGCAAAGGAGCAGATTCCACACACACACACATTTCCATGCCTGAATCTGTCACGCTTCCTCGTCTTTCTCTTAAAGTGTTTAATTAATGGATGATTTTACACCCTGCTGACTTCTCCTGCTGGCGTTTCAAACACCTACAAAGACGCGTCTGTTTCTGCTGGGAATGATTTCACTTCATCAGGATGATGCCAGGCCTGTTCCCGAGCTTTACTCATCGCCATAATAACGATTAGAAAGTAAATAAAAGGCAGCAGAGGTTTGAGTAAAACGGAAGAACACAGATTGGCTGAAGTTTATAAGTATGAACATATCTCAGTTTACTATTTCTTTGTATCAAAATTCTCAAAAAGTTGTAAGTTTGCATGAAATGTGAGTAAAAACAGAATGCATTGATTCTGCAGTTTTCATAACCTCATCATTTATTCACCATAGACGACAAAACAAATGAAATGTTCAAACTGACATGTTTTATTATTTCATGGCAACAACAGGCTGGAATAGCTGGAGGCAGATTTTACAGGTGAACAGGCTGCAGGTCAGTCACATGATCAGGTTTAAAACAGCATCTTAGCGAGGCACAAGTTGGAGCTGCGTCTAAAACTTATTGGAAGAGTTTTGGAATCATGTTCCTCACTGTGAACATCTCGTCATCTAGAGATCAGGCTGATAACTGTGACTCTGATGAAATCGGTGCACGGGCTCTGTGAGCAGCTCGCCGTGCTGGACGCTCGTGTGACCGTGACCGTGGACCGAAGCTCCCTAAAACTGATCTGAGGTCAGACCCATCCAAACGTGGACGCCGTGTCCTCAGACTAAGGAGGAGGCTCGTTATCAGCGCTCAGGTCAAAGGAGGAGGGGCATCAGTGTCTATGGAACTGGCAGCTGGCACATCTGGAAAGGCTCCATCCAGATGTGTTGTTGAAGGAGGCCTTCGTGTTTGAGCACGGCTTCGTAGGAGAAAAGCCGCTGAACCGGCCCGCCATCTGGAACATCTGGAGCAGCTGGAATCCTCCATCAGACTATCACAGACTGATGTTAGAGAAGAGGACGCTGCTCAGTGGCAACATGGACAAAAATATTTACATCTAGCAAAACGTTTAAAAAATATTAGCCACTTTATACTATTAATATTTTTGGCATAAATTTTATGAGAAAGAGAAATCAGTAGAATTTCTGTCTTGTGAAAACTGAGGTTAGCTAAAGTTAAATATCAAGATTTTAAAGCTGTGACCTCACGGTGACCCTGAGCTGGATAAGGAGAAGATAAAACACCTACTGTCACATCGCCGCCCCCTGGTGGTGAAGGTTTTAGTTAGGTTTTGCAGAGAGTAATCAGGCAAACAGAGAAAGCTGAATCACAAATGTGCCTCGCGTGTTTGTTCAGGAGCTTCACTCACTAAATAAGCCGCACACAGCGCAGTGATCGGGCTCTATCAATGAATCTGGTTTTTAAGTGCAATACGTCAGTATTCTGCTGAACTACCTGTGAGAGCTGAATGCACGGTGGCCCTCAGAGGCCAAGCGAACTGCAAATAGAAAACTCTGCAAAAGCACATAAAACACAACAGAAATGGGAAAACGCTGCAAAGGAAAAAGAAAAAAATCTGGAAAGAAATCAGAAGTGTTTCTGGGAAAGTGATTTGATGGAAGTGTGGCGGTGGATCATTTTTTAATGACCGACAGCCAAAGAGTAAACTTCTAAAAGTGTACTGCGTTTAATCTCACAAAGATTAAACGGCTCTCACAAAGCCTTTATGACGCACGGCGTTCACAGACTGACATCAACCTTACAGAGCGATTACGATGTTATAGATAAATAATGGCAGACTATCCCAAAACGGAACATGTGACACCCACACACATGCTGGCAACACTCAGCTGAATTTCACTTTTACAGTGATGCACAAACATCAGGGTCGATTACACTAAGCTGGTTCTGCTGGTGTCGAGCTAAAATGACGTTTGTTTTAAGGAGAAACAAGTTTATTCACAGGCAGTGTTGGGGAGTAACGGAATACATGTACCGCCGTTACGTATTTAAAATACAAAATATGAGTAACTGTATTCTGTTACAGTTACCATTTAAAAAGGTGGTATTTAGAATACAGTTACTTTGTTGAAATAAATGGATTACACGGCGGTACTTCCCTGTTTCATATTGTGGCGGGTCAGGACTGTTTGGGTTTTGTTTGACAGCTACGTTCTGTTGTTCCAGGCGGCAGCGTTACGGTTGCCATGGTTACAGGGTGACGCTCTCGCTCTGCGTGTTTCCTGGGTGAGAGAGGCCTTTTTGTTGTTGTTGTGCTAAGCTAACAGGCAGAATGCTACAGGTATAGCTCTAAAGAATGTAGCATCATGGGCAGTGTAGTCCGTGCTGCAGGGAGAATGGACTGCCATACACGTTATGTATCTGTGAGCGAGGGAGGGAGAAAAAGAAAAAGTACGAGCTGTCATCGAGCAAAAACGGGAGCTGGAAGCATGTAAATATAATAATAACCACTGCAGCCAAGAAGAGAGCCTGACGAGCCCAGCTGTAAGTAAGCTATTAAGACTCGACTGTACACCGTGTTCGTGTTTTCCTCTGAAACAATAAGTTCTGTTGGAGCAGCCTTTCAACGCCTCTCTCTGTCTCTGCTAGCAAAGTTGACCCAGACAACAAAGTAAAGCTAGTTTTCAGCTACGAGCCGACACAGAACCCACCGTATTAGCCAGAGGTCCCTTTACTACGGTTCGGAGCCGCGGACCTTCAGTAACAGTAATAAATCACAGCAATAGTACATTCATGTAGTTGTAAACAGCATGATAATATATTAAGTAATCCAAAGTATTCAGAATACGTTACTCTCATTGAGTAACGTAACGGAATACATTACAGAATACATTTTGGGGCATGTAATCTGTAATCTGTAATGGAATACATTTTAAAAGTAACCTTCCCAACACTGTTCACAGGAGCCGGACGCTTGGCCCGTGGGGGAACATGTAGCTCTCATCTTATTTAGTAGCTCTAATACTAACACAAACAGGAAGTACTCCTTGTACTGTTTTTGTAGTTCTGTACACCACCTGAGCCCGTCACTTCTCTGTCTGTCCTGCACGTTTCCCTTCCTCTCTTTTTCTCTCTGATTGTAAAATAAAAGTATGAACTTGAATCCTGCAGCTTATCACATGTTAGATTTCCATGAAGTGCAAGTGTCCAGAGTGAGGACTGTGGTGTCTCTGATGGGACGGAGGCTCTCCACCCCTGATATCACACTAGGACAAACAGCCATGTGCGAGGAAGAGGAGGAGGAGGAAGAGCCAGCACCAGCTGAGAGACTGCTCTCTGAGCCACAAATGTTTAAATTAAAATTATCTCTCCAACATCTGTCTTTTAATGTTCAAATAATGTTATCATTAAAGTTTTCAGTGTGGGAGAAAGTAATCAAGCCGCCATGTTTTTGTTTTTGTTTATACGCTTTATGATGACCTATAGTGTTACATCATATTTCATAAGGATGTTATGTGTTTGACCCATTTAGCAAAATCAGCCTGTTTAAAGGATCATTTCTCATCTATTCTATATGAACTAAGACAGTTATGATGTGGCCTGACGTTTCTCACCCAATAAAGGAAAATTTAATATATTAGTCAAATTCTTTCATCAGAAACTTGTAATTAATCACATCTTGTGATTTATTTTTGCCCATACAGGTAAGCTTTCAGACAAATGTAGGGGTACCATATATTAAAAGAACAATATTTATCTCTTTCATAGATAATGCATCCTTATATACAGTGTAAAGGATATTTGTCTTTGAGATGAACAAGATACAAAGTGATAGGAAATAGAAATATCTGCACCTCAAATGGTATTTGAAACAGGTTTAAATTTTCTAATTAAATTCATCTAATTTAATACAATAAATGTAATGTCTGACATATTATATGTACATTAAATTACCAAAGTGTGATAGACAATGGTCTCATGTCTCATGACATGCAGCCTTAAAGGCCGCATTTTAAGGCCGATTATGTCACCGCGACGCGACGAAGGCTGTCCCAATTCAAAGGCTGCTCGAAATGCGGCCCTCAAATGCGTCCTTCATTTCCCTGAATTTTTAGGACGTGGCGGTGTAGACTTCGTGGCCCAACATATCCAAGAATGCATAGCACGGCGGTGGGTGTGGATAATTTTGCCGGGAAAAAAACGGCGGATGAGGGACGCCGGAAGAGTAAACTTTAAGTAAGTACTGAATATTATGTCACTTATTTATGTGCAAATGTTTAATAACGAAGAACATTAAAACATTACTGTTGGCCACATGTCGGCAAAGTCATGTGACATTAGTGACGTTTGTACTAACTTGGTTTTAAAGCCTTTACTTTAAAATATACGCCGTTCAATAGCTGAGCTTAATCAGAGAATGATCAAAGCTCATGTAGAAACAAACAAACACATGAACAAAAGATTTTCTCCTTCATTTCTGTCAAACAAAGCTGTATGAAACGTTTCCAGCTGTTAGTATCATGGTTGCTAGGCAACCTGGGCAGCGCAACGGAGGCTACACCGTCCCATTTCACAAGCCTCGCACTTCCGACCTTAGCGGTCTTTAAGTACGCGGTGTTGCGAAATCAGTTTTACCCCTGTTCTTTTATTCGTCGAAACTTCCAGAGACGGCACCGGAACTCAGTATCATTTTCACAAAACTTTTATTCATCTTTATTCATCTTCATTTAAGCATGCACTTCTAGAAGGGAAGACGAGGGCGGTGTGTCCCTCTGCAAAATCTTCACCCCTTTGTTAGTTACAGTCAGCTTTATAGAGGTGTCCCCATCATAAAACCCCCCTACGGTGTGCTGCAAACTCTGTGTCTGTCTATGTGAGTGCTCGTGTGTGACTGTGTACGCATACCTGTGTGTATGTGTGTGCACGTAAGTGAGTGTGCGTGACAGTTAAAACACTGTGGGTGTAGGTGACTCCCTAGAGGTCATAAAAAACCCATTTCCCTTCCAGACCACAGTTATCCAGGTCAAATGTTGAGACCCCCACCCAAACATTCTCTGGGGAATTTCCTCTCAGGATTAACTCCTCTCTGTTTTACTTTCACAGTTCAACTGGGGAGGGTCTCCTATACTCTGCTCCTAAATTCAGGACACCATCAGGCCTTTATTACATTGAGGGCAGTGTCAATGTCTCCACAATAATTCTAGATTCTATGTTAACACATTTCTAAACTCTAAATCAGCTAAACATTTCTACAAATCCCCCTTTTTATCTGCCCTATGGCAGATAAAACTACACTAAATCTTTCACCATAATGTTTTCATACTGTGACTCCCCATTTCCCAAAAGTGGCATCATGATGTCTGCCTTTGTATCAGATTCTCCCACAGCACGATTGATGAGTCTTACGAACAAGGCTCTGATACAAGGCACACAACAACACCCACATGTCACTGATACTGCAATAAAAACACAAAGAAACCATAATTGACATAATGAAACCTTTTCATTGCCAAAGACAGAGGTCATCCACGCTTCCAGCGGGTTATCCAATCCCGAATGCTCATACATTGTGGTGGACAACGTCTTTAGGCCTTCCAGAACTCGGGTCACAGAGCCATCGGGGGACTGTGTTATTTGGAATAAAAGTACAATACATATCCCCAAACATCGCGCAGACGCCCCCTTTTTCTCCCAACAACATATCTAACGCCATCTGATTTTGTACTGCCATTAAACATGTTGGACCCAACTGTTCAGCAAGCCCTTACATTTAATGACAGCGCAAAGATCAAATGTATACGAGATTGTGGACCCTTTAACGTAGTCCAACTCTATACCGCCATAATAATCAAAACACTCATCTGATTGACCTGTTTCACTACGTTTGGTTCGCTTCACGGTGGCCTGTGATGGTGGTATCCCCAGAGTGGACTCAGATCTGTCTCTGGGCAATTCACTTTTTAAAAAAATCACAGTTACAATTACAACAGTCACACCTAACACAACCGTTTCTCTCCAATTCCCCCTCAACCAGCCTAAAGAAGTTGACATGAATTAAATGTAGATGAAAGGCTCGTCTGTTTACATCCCTCCCTCGCGGAAGGCTTCTCTGCAGAGCATCAAATCTGCATGGCAAAGTGACACACTTTAGGTGATCTTCATCCTTGGGAAAAGTGGTGTCAACTATTTCCCAGTCTCCTAGTATTTGTGCTTCACACAGAAACACAATTCCATCGCTGGACTTCCTCTGCGCTGTCACTTTTGGAGCTTGGCACGCTCTCTCCATCCCTCGAGTTGTCGCGTCCAACGCTGCTGAAGATTTAAGGCAGAGCACGTCGTACACCTTAGTTGTCTTCCTCAATGTCAACGATGAATCTCTCATTTTATTTAAAATCTTGCTGTGGGAAGTCTCCTCTTGATCTCCTGGAAGCTCAGTAGCACAGCTCTCTGTGTGATCTCTGCTGTGCTGAAGATGATCTCGGATCCTCCTGAAGCCTCTCTCCTGGCCTCAGCTCCCATCTTGTGGACGATCCTCTCAGCCACTCCTTCTCGTCATGGCACCTCACGACATCTACAGATTAAAAAATAACACTCCTCTCCCCACATGGCTTCCACCATGTGTCAACTCCCCAATGAGACATGTACAAGAATGTTGCACATTCTCGCTAAAACAATCTCCAGGGTTTCCCACTTGGAGCAGCCATACTCCAACCTGTAACCCCGTGTAAAAACATTAATCAGCAGTTACATGTTCAGCTTATTTAACTCCCAGCTCCACCTGGAGCCTGTATCCTGGAAGACAAATCTGTTAAAACAAACTTCACATTTGCAACCAACTGTAGATCATAAGAGTGATAAAGTATTCAGCATAAAAGACAAGTATCATGTGCAGGTTTTCTCCAATCATTAAATCACTATTATTACCGTAATTTGTCCCAAATCATGAATCATCCCAATTTATTCCACAATTTAATCAGTGACTTCCCTTAAACAATGTCACTCCACCCATTTTATCACTATGAGCTCAGTAGTGGCCAGCTAATGAGCTCATATTCAACTATTCCATAAACACTGCATCTCTTATTTGTTTCCTCATGTCACTTGTCTGTTTTCTGCTGAATGCTCTACATCCACTCCTAGAAAAAACAAACATTAGGAGCACACATAGACAATCCTGGTGGTCAGGCGCAGGTCGATAGGTTCCAGAGGTGCCGTAAAAGGCCATAAAATTAAGCCTGCTGTAAAAGGAATGACACTGGTTTCAACACAGGAAATTTCTCACGTTATTCACATCGTCAAAGTAACCTTCAACATTTTCCCAACAACACAGTGTAACAGCATCATCAATCCTGTAGTAGAGAAACAAACATCAACCAATTGTTCTGTTATAAATCACATCATCAAGTCACATTAAGAACTGTAATGCTGTAGAGAAGAGAATGTAAATGTTAGCGCTGCGCAGATGTATACACACTTTCTCACAGTAATCTCTGTGAGCAACACAAGCCTCTGAATAACACACCCCTAGTAGATTCACAAACACAGAAAGTGGCCTTTACAAGTTAAATCGGTACGGCCAAAGCTCACGCAACCTCAGATGTTGCTGTCATCTTTCTGCTCCTGTAAAAAGAAACACATAAATTCATCCACCCTTTTGTCCTGTCTAGGTGGAGGTTAACTTTGAGTCGTGGTCAAGTCTTGTCAGCTTTTACCGGTCAGTCAGTTTGTTTTTATTTCCATTCATTCATTCATTCATTCATTCATCCATTCTTTCTTTCTTTGCTGATAGTGGAAACCATCGCCGCATTTGATTTCCACCCTCAGCAAAATGACGTCATTTCAAAAAGAAAAAGAAGAACTTTAGGTCGGATTACCTCGCTGAATCCTTTTTAGGCAGGGACTCTCATTTTCTAATTGTCCCAAATAAGTGGCTTTCTCCAGAGCCCATTTTAATGTGGAGAAACTCACTTGCAACAATTTTCTCGACGACGTGTACCACTTTTAATTCCCGACGTGCAGATCTGCTTAAACAAAAGAAATTCACAAACAAAAATCAGTGCACTGTTCAAAAATAAAAATTAAATGAAAAATAAAAGATAAAACTGAAAAACAAAAGTAAATAAAAATACAGAAGCCCGGTCTTAGGACTTGTCACAGAATATTCTTTTTCTTATAGGTGAGAAAACACCAAATCTAAAACAAACAAAAAATCTGCTACTTTCACTCTTTTAAACTCTGGCTGCAGGATTCTGTTCACCCCTGCTATCATCCATCCATCCATTCGCTTCCGCCTATCCTTTTCAGGGTCGTGGGGCCCCTGCTATCATGTTCCCCAAAATAATACTGATTCAGTCATCTATGTATCATTTCTCAACCCACTCAATAAACCAGACAGGATGATGGTTACAGTATTGCCTACTTAAAATTGTGTTTGATCCTGATGAGCTTCATTATGTGTGTGTGTGTGTGTGTGTGTGTGTGTGTGTGTGTGTGTGTGTGTGTGTGTGTGTGTGTGTTAGTCGGGTTAATACATTTTTTATTTCTATGTATCCTTTTATGTACCTTCCCCCTTTTTTCTGAAACAAAACTCCGTTCACTCTAAATTTTGTTTCAGAAACATCTAAATGAAAAACTCTGGCATAGTCAGGCACAGTTAAACCCCAAATGCTTGCAGGTTACCATCGGCAACCACGCTGTGTGTTGTTAACCCCTTCTAAAAATACCCTCTTTGGATGTGTGCGACTTTGTGTATGATTTGGTGTTATCTCTAGTGCATATCATGTGCATGTGTGGTGTCACTTTCCATTTTTCTAACAGTACTCTTGCATACCTCAGTGCTTGTCTTCCTCCCCCTTTTGTGGTGGTCTGGACACTGTGTCAATCCTCCACTTCCAGGCAGTCGTTTGTCTCCCTGGATTCCTTAACCCAATTTAATTCCCCAAACTAAAACAGCAGCCTCAGTCCTCTTCTGCTCCTTTCTCTCCGTTCTTCTCTCCCACTTTTCTGTCCAATGGCAGTCAGTTCTTTTCAGCTTTGTCCCGTGTATCTCTTTGTCCCACTGTCTCTTTCATTGCCATCTCGCTCCAAACATGGCAAACGTCAAACTCAGACAGTCTTCTCAAAAGTCCTTCACACACAGTGAGGTTGCAGCTTGCTGGAAACGCATCTCCATCCATCCAATCTAGATGGTGGATCTTCTCTTTCTGATGTCGTTTGCCCACAGCACTGCTGGACCTCTCTGCTCAGAACTCTGGTATTGTCTCTTGGACTGCTGTCCACTGTTGATGTTCATGCTCGTGCTTCTGGAACTGCACTCGGTGTCTTCAGGGAGAGATTAGCTTCCTTGGAGCTTGCTTGTTCAGGATGAGGACTGGAAGCTGCAAAACAATTCAGCCAAAAGTTCTGGCTGGGTGTTTCTATTTTATTTTACTAATGATTTTAACCTATAATTTTCTTCCGACTGCTGCCCATGGAGAATTGATCCAGGTCCGTTCCCCACCTGTAATCGACAGACTGAGAGACTTTCATTATTCACTGTGACTGCAGATGTTTTCATCACTCCTAAAGCAACACATCTCTATTTATTTTGTTTTGAACTCTACTGACTTCAAACCCCAAAAATGAAATTTTTATTTGATCTTAACCGCAAACACAAAAAATCTTCTTGATGTTGTTATTAATTCTTTTCATCCACAACACTCCAAATTATTTTTGTTTTGTGTCCAGCAGGGGAAGAAGGTGACCTGTAGTGTCACTGCTTCCCCCAGTTGGAGACAATTTCCCACTCACACTTCCACACTTTTTATTTTCTTTGTTTTCATCATTTTCTTTCTCTCTCTCTCTCTCTCTTTTTACCTCATTGTTTTACACCCACACATTAACCTGTTAACTCACGCCTCCAACCTCATTTTCCTTTCACCCCAACAGCTCTCATACAGTCCACAATCAAATTCTCCATTCATCCTTGAATACTTGGTCACCTTTAAATGTCACTATTAGTTTTATTGATTTATTTATCATTACTTTAACGCTAATCCACTTTTTAATTTGCTTTATTTACTTTAGTTCATTTTCTCCTATTTGATCACTACGATTTCTTGACTATTATTATTTCACAGAAAATCAACTAATCTACTTTGTCTCCCTATTTGTCATCAAGGAATTCACACACACACTCACAGGCTGGTCACTCGCCCCCACCTTTTCTTTCTCTCTCACACACACGCACATTTTACTCCTCGTTCGTTCCACCTGTGAACCCGCCCCTCGAGGCTGGCTCACACACACACTTCATTCAAACTTTCTGCGAGACACTTCTGCTGATTCAGGACAACGCCCTAATCAGAACAAAAAACGGGTGCCGTCCGCTCTTATACACCTCAACCTAACTAGGACAATTAGGCTCACGATCTTCAGATCGCGCCACATTTGCCTCACGAATTATTCAAACTGCGCCACGGACTGGATACCGCAGTTTCTCTTCCCCATAAAAAATAAAACCAAATTAAACCCCCCAATTGACTTCACAGTTTGCAACAATTCGCGACACGGCCTCCTGCCGCAATTTCTACACACCACAAACACACACTTTTAGACACAAATTCTTTTTGTTACTTTAATTGACTCCCGTACTTCAGACGAGACGCCGACTCTAACGGCGCTTTCACACACACTACACCGTCCTCCTTCTGCATCAGGCACTGGTTCAACTCAGCTTGGAATCTAACCGGCGAAAGCAACCGATCCTGCTTTTATGCATACTTTAGACTGTGACAGGGACTTAGTTATTTAAGGAGCCACGAATCCCCAGGTCACCACCCTGGATCTCCTGCCCTCACAGGTCCTAGCCCCGCGTCCGAGACTAGGTGGGGTAACCAAACCCGTGACACACGCAGCCCTCAGCTGGCGACGAGGCCTTAAACCCCGCTTTCTAACTAATAGTAACACACGTTTCCTGCTTTAACGCACGGAGGACGGATCACACACCGCCACTTTTTTTCCTAATAACTAAGACGGATGAAACACCGATTCTACTAATCCGTAACAAACGTCTCCTGCTTTAACGCACTGAGATGTTCTTACGGGGCGCTAAACATCAACTTGGAGTTCTTAGAAAAGTCTCTTGCTTTAGTCGCTCACAGTACGCTAAACATCAACTTGGAGTTCTTAGAAAAGTCTCTTGCTTTAGTCGCTCACAGTACGCTAAACATCAACTTGGAGTTCTTAGAAAAGTCTCTTGCTTTAGTCGCTCACAGTACGCTAAACATCAACTTGGAGTTCTTAGAAAAGTCTCTTGCTTTAGTCGCTCACAGTACGCTAAACATCAACTTGGAGTTCTTAGAAAAGTCTCTTGCTTTAGTCGCTCACAGTACGCTAAACATCAACTTGGAGTTCTTACAAAAGTCTCTTGCTTTAGTCGCTCACAGTACGCTAAACATCAACTTGGAGTTCTTACAAAAGTCTCTTGCTTTAGTCGCTCACAGTACGCTAAACATCAACTTGGAGTTCTTACAAAAGTCTCTTGCTTTAGTCGCTCACAGTACGCTAAACATCAACTTGGAGTTCTTAGAAAAGTCTCTTGCTTTAGTCGCTCACAGTACGCTAAACATCAACTTGGAGTTCTTAGAAAAGTCTCTTGCTTTAGTCGCTCACAGTACGCTAAACATCAACTTGGAGTTCTTAGAAAAGTCTCTTGCTTTAGTCGCTCACAGTACGCTAAACATCAACTTGGAGTTCTTACAAAAGTCTCTTGCTTTAACGCACTGAGACGGACGCTAGCCGCCTTATTTTTTCTACTGAGTGAATTTACACTGCGATACGTTCAACTTAGCGAACAGATAATTTAGGCTTTAAACAATATGCACGGTTCGAAAATAAACAGGTCGTGCTTACTAGGGGTGCAACGATACTCGTATCGATATCGAACCGTTCGATACAGTGCTTTCGGTTCGGTACGCATATGTATCGAACGATACAACATTTTTAATTTATTTTATCAACTTTCCTTCTGACGATGCTGTCTGTGTTGAGCGCTCAGTGGATCTGCGCTCGACAGTGCAGCCTAGGCGGAGTAGTCGAACACAGATTCACTGAGCGCAGGGCAAGCTAGCTAGACAGAAGCTAAGCTCGTTGCAACATGGCAGATTGAACCTCCCCCACCCTCATTCAGATCTGGCGTTTGGAACTATTTTGGTTTTCATGTGACGTATGACCCTGAAGGTAAGCGTGTCATGGACAAAAGTAAAACAGTATGTTGGATGTGCCAGCAATGCTCAATTGGTGGGAACTAGTGTGTTAGCGCAGTTAGCTCGTTAATGTGTTGACGTCTTCCAGCCCCACTCATGAGGCGATCCGCGGTAGCTCGTTAACGGAGATTTGCCGTGTTGTGACCTTAACGTCATTTCAGATTAACGCTGACAGCACTAGTGGGAACACAACCAATATGACTGCACATTTACTCCGACATCATCCTAGTGCAAAGACAAGTGGAAGCAGACAAAAACAAGCACGCATGCTACAAACTTTACCCGAGTCATTTAGACAGCCGTTAGCACATGATTCTCCTTATGGGGACCTGATATGTTTAATATGCTGCTGAGAATATAGCCCAGAAGAAGCGTATAGTATAGCTTTTATTTTGGAAAGAGACATTTCTCCATAATAAACTCTCTTTTCCAAAGATGAGTGATTCCTCAATCAGATACAGGGCTCACAAAATCGCTAGCCCGACGTCCTGGGGCTTTTTTCCAGTCGGGCTACCAAAATCTATCTCTGCCCTGCCCGTCGGCCTATCGTAGGAAGGAAAAATATATGTCAATGCTTTTGCATTCTTTCGGAAATGTAGCTGGGTAATTATGTCATTGGCATCGGCCACTGTCAATATGTGACATACTGAAATCGCGTTTGAATTTGCGCTTGTTTTTTGCTTTCACTTTGCAATCGCGTGAACTGTGTATAGAAAGCGACAGTACTGATTGGTGAGTGATGATAATTTGCGCACCAATTCCTCTGACATCGTCTTATCAATCGTTAGCTTACTATGCAAACATGACAAGTGAAATCTCCCGCAGCTTAAACATGTGAGAGGTTGATCGCGCAGAGAATCGCTGAGCGTTATGTTAGTGCGTGTGTAAAAGCAGCAGGATATATATTTTAGTTCTGCTGAGCCAAATAAGACAGGTCAGGGTGAAGAAGTGACAAAACGGAAAGGTTATGACAAATCAGACTATAAGGCAAAAAGAAAGTGCAGCTTTATGGTTTCATGGACAAAAGAATTTCTGTGGCTGCAATATGACGAGCTAAATAACCAGGGCTGCACATAAGTGGTCCGCAGGTGCGCATTCGCTGTCAAAATAAAAACCCGCACAAGATAAGAAGTTGCAACGCGTGTTTGCGTACATAAGATTTTAAGGAAGAGGACAGACATTTGTTTAGAACTCTTAAAGATGTCGAAGAAGCTCCTTTAAACAATTACTGTGATGTTCCTCCACCTCCAAAGAAATGTCAGAAGGAGTCCGAACCACAAAAGAAGCACGTATTCTCGGAAAAGTGTTTGCAGGAGGTGAGCTGGCTTCAAACAAATGATGAACGCACAGAGAGGTGGTGCAGAATGTGCCGTGAAAATTTAATAAATGACAAATTAATAAAAAGGCATGAACATTTTTTTTGTATCGAAAAAATATCGAACCGTGACACCAAAGTATCGAACCGAACCGAACCGTGAATTTTGTTGTATCGTTGCACCCCTAGTGCTTACCTTTTAATCATGTGAGCTAGCTCTCTGTTCGCCTCGTTTCACGATCTCAGCTCTGCCAATTCATCCTCTCTGGGCCTCGAGCGAATCCCAGGGTTTCGGCACCAAAACTGTTGCGAAATCAGTTTTACCCCTGTTCTTTTATTCGTCGAAACTTCCAGAGACGGCACCGGAACTCAGTATCATTTTCACAAAACTTTTATTCATCTTTATTCATCTTCATTTAAGCATGCACTTCTAGAAGGGAAGACGAGGCCGGTGTGTCCCTCTGCAAAATCTTCACCCCTTTGTTAGTTACAGCCAGCTTTATAGAGGTGTCCCCATCATAAAACCCCCCTACGGTGTGCTGCAAACTCTGTGTCTGTCTATGTGAGTGCTCGTGTGTGACTGTGTACGCATACCTGTGTGTATGTGTGTGCACGTAAGTGAGTGTGCGTGACAGTTAAAACACTGTGGGTGTAGGTGACTCCCTAGAGGTCATAAAAAACCCATTTCCCTTCCAGACCACAGTTATCCAGGTCAAATGTTGAGACCCCCACCCAAACATTCTCTGGGGAATTTCCTCTCAGGATTAACTCCTCTCTGTTTTACTTTCACAGTTCAACTGGGGAGGGTCTCCTATACTCTGCTCCTAAATTCAGGACACCATCAGGCCTTTATTACATTGAGGGCAGTGTCAGTGTCTCTACAATAATTCTAGATTCTATGTTAACACATTTCTAAACTCTAAATCAGCTAAACATTTCTACAGCGGCCCTTGAGGATTGTTGAGACTGCGTACTTTAAGGCTGCAGACCCTGAATTGGGATACAGCTAGAGTTTGCTGTTTACTGTTAGCTTGTCACTTCCGCATCCGGTCCGTCAAGTTACTATGTCGCCAGATATTGTTTGTTTTTACCAACAATTGTTGTATTTTGTGCACTTTTGCAGCGTGTTTCTATTTGCCTGTGTTTTCTTAAGTTGCTGTCCCTACCCTCACCTCTACACGTGAGCTTTTCCTTCATCACTCTCCATTGTAACATGTTTGATTTGGCGCAGGATGCCCTGTCTTTTAATTTCTCAGGACTTGGAGCAAACACTAACAGTTTTTAAATTCTAATTTTTCAATTTCTAAATTGTATATATAAAAAAAGCCTTAGCCCAAATGGTCTTCCATAGCTTGAGCTGTAAACGTTCAGCGCTTCCGCTGATTGGTGGAGTGGCGCATGCGCGGCGCAACCAAAAGAACGAACAGACTGATGGGAACAGGAAGTCCAAAATGGCGATGGACGGAATGATGTCCACGTCCTCGGGTCTATCTTATCACAATGCCGGGGACTTTTACCCGAGAAAGTTCGGCCCGAAGCCGGACGTGGTGCCGTCCGGGGTGACGGAGAGGAAGGTGGGGCCGCTGGATAAACCGGACATGGTGTCGGTGGATGTCCTCAACATCAAGGATTCAGGTTTGTTATGCTAGCAGGCTAACGGCTAACAACACGTATTCAATCAGCTGCTCCGGAGTTTACCGACTAGTTACCGGCTGTTTACCGGCTGAAACGACACTAGCACCGTGGCTAACGGCCGGTTTGAGTCAGTTAGACCTGTCGTCTTTTTTTGGTGAGGGATGTATCCGGATAATCAGTTCGTAGAAAGCAGTTTAACGTTTAAACGGCGTATTTGCACTCCTCCACCATTCCTGCTTCCTCCCTTTAATGGAAAAGGGTGAAGCAGGAGTCCTTCACCGGCTCCCGTGAAATAATCAGCTAAATAATCAGCCTAACGTGGCTCTTTTGGTCCTTCTCGGTGGATCCAGCAACAACCAGCACATCTGTAAAAGCGACAGGGTTAGGGCCACCTTTCTGTTGGAGTCAGCAGAACCTGATGGTAACTGCTCCATTTCATCTTATTGTTAAAGAAAGACTCACTAATATCTGCTCACTACACCTGTGAAGTGTGTGTGCAGGTATTTTATAGGAAACTAGTTCCTTTTAGATGGAGAAGCTGGACGAGACAGTGGATGGAAGAATCTCTTTATGTCCTGCTGTCTCGTGGTTGATGTGAAATCAGCTGAAACATGCTCAGTGTGTTAATATCAGTTTGGACCTCTTATGAATAATCAGATAAATCTTTAAAATTGTCAACCACTTGGATCAAAAACACCCTTTTGCTGAACAACGGAAGGGACCTGATCTGTGGAAAGCCCTGGTTAGATTGCTGTGGCTGACCTGACTGTCTGTTTGCTACAAGATGAAGGATCAGCACCTGCAGCAGGTGGAGAACTGGTTTATGTGCAGCTCTGATGAGTTAAAGGAGGCTGCAAAGCAGAAAAAAGTGCTCCAGCTTAAAATAGTTCTTCTGAGAACTAGTGATGGCATCGAGGACCACATCAGCTGTGACCCAGTCAATCAAAAGCTGGAAACCTGGAAAACCTGAGACGGGACAAACGTTTCTGTCCTATAAGGCTGTAATCACACTTTTGAGTCCTTCTGTAGTTGTGCTGTAACACACTGACTGATTTTTGTCGTCCACAGACGTCCCGATGCACAGGAAGAAGCACGAGCACGACACCTACGTCCTGGTGAGTTTCCTCAGGTTTCACAGTCATAGTTTCTCTCTTATGTCTCCAATGGTCCACGTGTCAAACTCCGAGGAGTGGAGGGTTGGCCACAGAGAGAGAAATTCTCTCCAGTGTGAAACTGGAACAAAGGATTTGTAGAAAGAAGCCAAGCAAAGCTTTAATTAAGGCTTTCATGTGTGATGCAAAACAGTCATTTGTCAGAAAAATGCAAATATAAAATATTTAAATGAACATTTTGTGGTTTTTCTGGGTTTCAGCTGTTTTTAAGCACACGCTTGGGTTTTACAGAGTTATTAGTCGTCATCTGACGACATCGAAAAGCTGAAAACTGTTAGACTTAATTTGGTATCACCTCAAAACATTTCTGTCTTCTTTAAAATCTGCAGAATTTTAGCTGAAACTCTGGTCTGATCGCTCTCAGTGCCTCTAATGTGAGTGCTGCTTTGGCCAGGCTGTGACACTTTTAATCATAAACTGTTTCCCTGCATGAATCTGTCAGCCCGTCTCTGCACATTTCCCTGAAAAATGTCTCCAAGCTTTGGAAAAAGTGAAGGAGGGCGTCTCAAAGTTTTGCAGCTTTCCTGCTGATAAAGAGCTCACGGCTGATTCATCCTGCACCAAAGTGACCGATAAACAATGAATTTTAGAATTAACATTTTACAAAAAGACATTTTTCCATTTTCTACAGCAAATCTGTGTCTCATGAAGAAAAGCTGAGATGTGTGTTTTTTGTTGTATTAACATGTAGCAGGGATTTTAAATGTGTAATTAAACTTGTTTACACTGACAGAAGGCAAAGTGTCACTCGTCCAGCCCATGAAGATCAGAGGATCTGACCCAGGATGGAAAACTGAGCCGACTTCACTGCGATTTATTTTCCTTCAGTGTTACAAACTTAGAATAAAGTTGTTCTTCAGGTTATCAGGAAGCTGAAATAAATGTGCTACAACACGCGGCCACATGGTGGCGGTGTAGGTCAATGTTTGCCTGCTGCTCTGCTGGACCTGATCGTAGTTTAATTTCACTGACAGCCGGACCAAGGGCTTTTATTTTGCTTCTGATGGCTCTTCCTCGTGTGCTTTGAATTTTCAGGGGACTATTCACCCGTTCAGGAAGACGCACAGATCCATCTTTGGGAAGCTTCTGCAGGAGTTCAGGCTGGTGTCCTCAGACAGACGAGTAAGTGATGAAACACGTCGTGTCCTCTCCGGGCTTTGGTTGTTTGGCCTCCTCTCGTTTTCACTGAGCGGCGATCATCTGAAGGATCCTCACGTTATAATCCCGATAAGCTGGTTAGACGCTGTGTGTCATACACCGAGCCCAGCCCAAACACCTCCTGTAATCCTGTTTTCCTGAAAGGTCACCGTGTTCCAGCAGGGATGAAACCCTCAGAGGAAAACATCGTCATTCGTGAGCTGATTTCACGTTCTTTAGCTCGTTAAAGGTCCTCGGAGCGCCGGCAGAGCCTCCGTTCATCTGCTTCCTGCTCTCATCTGTTTGCTGCTGCTTTTCGGTTAAAGTTTAGGATATTCCCTCTGATTGGAAGATTAAACCGAGTAGAATTTAGGATTTTAGTAGCAAACCTTTCCCTCAAACTTTCATGACTCAACCTGCAGTTTCAAAATCTGTTCAGAAACCAGCTTTTATTGTTTGTTCCACACTAGATGAGCCGTGGCAGGTAAAAACAGCCCTGTGGTGAGCTCTGCATGATTAACAGCTCAGAATAAGTTTTCTTATATGGCGCCCTCGGTTCATCCAGTGTGAAACAAGCTGCTTTAGCTCCTCCTTCCTCCAAAGACTTTCTTCTGATTGGCTGCTTTTGGAAAAATAAGGTTTGAAAAGCAGGTGGGTGGGGCTTCTGCACACGAGTCTCTCTCTCTGACATCATAAAGACCCGTAGATTTTAAAAAAAAGAGTTTAATCATGTTTTTTATGAACATGCAGCGCTGGGTGTTTTAACTGCAATGGTAAAAACTCACTGGGAATGCCACACACACCTAATCGCAGATCGGGCTTACTTTGAGTGTAAGGTTTCATTTCTATGAACACATGAACACACGGGAGCGAGATTTCTGGCAGTGAAACCTTTGAGTTTGTGTTTGTGCTCCGTCTGAGTGATATTTACTGCAGCTGTGGCTGATGTTGGTGAAAAAGAGGGAGATCCCTGTAGATTCCCAAAGTCTGCATGTATGTGCTGAATTGAGTGAAGAGGTCATCAGATTAAAGGCTGTGTGGATATATTATGTGTTTTTAATTTAAAGTCTCCTGCATCACTCCGACTCGCCCTCGAATGACCAAATCACAGGCTGTAAAAGCAAATGGCACGCCCTCACCAGGATCACCCACACCAGGAGGTGGCCACTCTCTGTGGGTGATCGCCGTCAGCCTGTCACTTCATTTGGTCGATGTCCACGCTCGGTCTGGATCCAGATAATCCTTTAACACCAAACTCCAGGCCTTTAAAACAACCCTCCATCAACCCCGTGAGCTTTCCACCACCTCTGACTTATTAGCGGCGTTTCCAGCAGAGATCGCTGCTCGGTGACCAAATCTGAGCACATTTAACTCTGAAGTTCCACTTGAAACGGGAGGTGATAGAGGTAAAAGATGAAGTGAATAAACAGTCATTAGAACTCGTGCGGTTTAGAATAAAAAGGGAAAGAAAGACTGAGCAGAAATGGGAACACGCTTTTATCACGCTAAGGTTTGGGTTTCTCTCTCTGGGTCTACCCCGAGGTTTCCTCCCAGCTGGATGTCCTCAGAAAACCTCCAAAGGGAGGCGCTCTGGATGCATCCAAAGCAGACGCCTGAGCCGCCTCAGCTGGCTCGCTTTCAACACGAGGAGCAGCGGATCTATTTTTAACTCCTCCGCTCATCTCTAAGGCCGGGCCGGGCTCGTAGGTGAGCGTTTAGCGTCCGGGCCTGAATCATGATGCCTGGCACGGCCTGAAAACACGGATCCACGGCAAAGGGGAGGACTTGACCCCGGTATTATTTTAACACATCAGATCAGTGCTCGGGGTCAACCGATTCCCAAAGCCGCAGTATCGGAGGAGAACGGGAAAAAGTTGGATCAGTCCATCACAAAATGTGAAAACATCTCCAGCTGTAACACGCAGAATAATCCCAGTGTATAAAAAAAGAAAAACAGTGACATGGAATAAATATACTGAGTGGTCCTTTGGTTTGCTCTCACTGAAATCCAGCTGTCGTCGCTCCGAGAGCTCAGATCATCATCTGAAAGTTCCTAAATCTGAGCAGCTTGAATTTAATGCTGGTAGGAGCTGTGTAGTGCAAATGTTAGTGCTTCAGACATCGCGTTTTCCTGCTTCTGGCTCCTGCTGCAGCCTCCGGTTCACGCCGCCTGCTGTAGGCGTCTCGTCAGCATCTCTTCCTGCAACACGACTTTAAATCCCAGGGCGGGTTCTTCTGCGATTTCCCCCATGCACATAAATTAAATATTCAACAACAACATAAAAACAGGGAGCAGAAGCAGAGTTTGTACTGATTCCTGCTTATAAATAAAAATACAATTACAGTGCATTAAAAAATAAGGTAGAGCCAAAACAAAACAGGCACAGATGTGGAGCTAAAAATGTTTCAGGACAGGACAAAAAAAGCAAAAACACTGAAGGCATGGTAATGAATGTGAAAGGATTAAATGTGTGTGTGTGTGTGTGCGTGCGTGTGCGTGCGTGTGTTATTGTGCTATAATCCACTTTGGTGATGCACTAGCAGGGGGTCCGGCCTCCCCGTAGAGCCCGGGATTGGATTACGCGGTGTCGTACACGGCTTAGCGACCAAACGCGATTCAAAGCAGCAAAAGTTGAGACGTGCTCCCTCAGCGCCTCGCCTCCAGTCTCCGCTTACACCTCCTGTTTGTGCAATAAAGCTCGTCAACATCTGATTTGAGGTTTTACTGATCGCTGAAATCTGCAGGTTTTATGCCATAAATACTGACATTAGCTCTGTGAAACGAAGTCGGCGTCTCGCTGCCTAAATGTGCCTCAAAGTGAACGTGCGTCCTGTGCCGGCTGGGGGATGGCCTTCGTTTCCTAATGTCAGCCAAGCGGTCACATAAAGGTGGTCACCAACTGGAAAAGTCAGCGCGGGCTCTCCCAGTCTGACTACGAGTTCGTGTGAAAGAGGCACAAACGGCGAGCTGTGTGATGATGGAAAAAGAGTAGTATGTAGACCAGGGGTGGACATCTCCAGGCCTGAAGGGCCGGTGTCCTGCAGGTTTTAGATCTCACCCTGAATCAACTGATTAGTTCATTACCAGCCTCTGGAGAACTTCAAGACATGTTGAGGAGGTCATTTAGCCTTTAAATCAGCTGTGTTGGATCAAGGACACATCTAACACCTGCAGGACACCGGCCCTCGAGGCCTGGAGTTGGACACCCCTGATGTAGATGTAGTGGAGAGAAGCAGTGTAAAGGTGTGAGTGTGGCTCAGTGAAACCCAGGACAATCGTTTAGAAGTTTTATTTTAAAAAGAGGCAGCAAACCAGGAAATAGACGTATCCAGTGGTTTAAATGGAAGAAATCTGTGCCACCAATTTGGCATCGCATCCACCGGTGCGAGTGGCAGCTTTGATGTCTTTTCGGTTGGTGGTGCAGCTCTTGGTTGAAGACGCGAGTGTACGATCGTGTCAGCTTTGACCAGCGTGTTAATGACACATCCATTCAGAAGCTCACAGATTCAGATTTTTATAGACCGACATGCTGCAGATGTTCAAAACGATGAAACAATCTGTTAAAAATAAAAACACCTTTTAATGGCTTTGCTTCTAGTTTTGAATCTTCCTTTCATATGTGTGGTAGATCGTCTGAGTGGCAACACCTGTTGCTCAGGAGAATACTGCAGCAGCTTCCTGCGGCTTCACGGCCTACAGAAACGGCTGTGACTGTGTGATTATGTTACTGTCAGACTTCCAGCTGTATGTTCTGCTCTCAGCCATTTCTTTTAGTTCCTGACATCAGACAAACTGAGCGTTAAAAACGGCCCATGCAGCGATCAGTGCGGCTCTCCTCCCAGCTGTTACGTTAAAACGAGGATTTACAAGGAGCAGAACTTAAAGGAGTCTGAAGGATTTCTAAAACGTACAAATGATGGAGGAAAATCAGCAGCACTGAAGTCAGGCTAGTTCAAATGTAATGGTAGTCGGCCAGAGAGATGGTGCAGTCCTGATCAGAAGTTTAAAACCACTTTAAAAATGACAACAACAACAACAAAAATTATATTTTGCGTTGTTGGATCTCAACAAGGTTCCAAGTAGAGCTTCAACATGCAACAAGAAGAAATGTGAGTGAGACAGAAACTTTTTTGAGCAATTTATTGAAAACAACACTTAAATCGAAACAGGTGATCAAAGGTTTAGAACCACGTGTCTTTAAATCGGTGCAAAAATGTGGATTCATTGTCATGTTCTGTTAGGTAGTCCTGATGGCAAAGGTAAACAAACCCTGAACGTGGTCGTGTTGCATAAACAGGGACGCAGTGAGACGGTCATTTGGTCTTAAAGGATCCTGAGGGTTACGGAACAAAAGAATCAAGTGGAAGACCCCAAAAAATGTCTGATTGGCTGTCTTTTGAGACACTGGACGATCCTCGACCCAATATAAGGCCGTTACTGGTGCGACTGCAGCCCCATAACCATCGGACGGCATCTGAGACTGAAGGGCTTAAAAACCAAAAAACAATCTTCAGAGCTTCGTCAAGACAAACGACATCACACGGCAGGAAGAAGACACTGAAAACGAACCAAACGTCAGCTGAGGGGGGTTGGGCCAATCCCAGCTGACACAGGGCGGGACAGGGGCGGGTACACCTGGACAGGTCGCTGGTCCATCACAGGTCTAACAGAGAGTCACATTCACCTACAGACAATTTAGAATCACAAGTTGAGCTGAACGGTCACGTGTTCAAACTGAATTCAAACCCTGGACTGTCGGTTGCACCGGCGCTGACCACTGTGCCACGAAGACCAGCTGGAGACACGATGCTGATGAGATCCTCCTCCAACACAGGAGGAGACTTTAGACCTGGGAAGAAGAAGTGGAAGCTTCTTGCAGCTCTCCCTCAGCACAGGGTTGCGGAGCTGCATCGACGTTCTGAAAGCAAAATGTCCCGACGAAGCTGAACGGGGACATCAGGAAGGACACGACCGCAGGGCGGCAGGGAGAGACGGGCAGGCTTCAAACGAGCGGGAAAACTCGTCTGCAGCCGCCGCCGCTTCATTATGTAAGAGGGTTTATTTTGAGAGGAGAACACTGCCACCCTGGAGACAGCGAGGCCTGTCGGCGCGGTCTGAGCGCCACACCGAGGTCATCGGAGGTCAGTCCTTGTGTTTTAATTGCCACCTAAAGCGAGCCTCGGCGGGTTTCGCCACACGCAAAAAAATATCCCACAATCCCGCTCTGCACAAAGTCTCGAGACTGGTGTGAGTCACACCTCTGCTCGCCACGATGACACACATGTGGCTGGCGCTACGTGGCGGTGCGCCTGGCATCAGCAGCGACTCGGGATTTTAATACAGTACCTGGCGACCGACCCTCTGTCACTCCAGTGTCACATGAAGCCTCAATATGCCTGCACGCCGTCACGCTGCCGCCGGACGGCCGGGCGAGGCCGCCGACGGACAAACGGGGGCAGCAGAGCGTCGCAATGTGGCCGCCGTGCGCGCTCCCCTGGGCGCTCTGCGTACGTGGAGGGAAGCGAAGGTGGGGGGGTGTTTTGGCTCGAGTGCTGTCTCTGTGTTTGCACACACACACACACACACACACACACACACACACACACACACACACACACACACACACACTGAAGGTCTCCCATGCCCGTCGCTGGCTAGTGCTGTCACCAGACGCCCCGACGCTGTCATAACACAGCACACCACAGTAATTGTAGATTTCACAGCACTCGGCGCTCCCCACCACGGCGTATGACTCCAACACGAAGTGACAGGCCAGGACACAAACACACAGTCGCTCGCCCGCCTCGCTCCATTTCTCGTTTCTCTCCCCTCTGACACACACAGGCGTGCACGCACACGCACACGCACACACGCAGCCTGGACTCAAGGTTTTTTCTCTTCATTGAAAATTCTGCTGATTGCACATCCAGGCTGAGGGAACGGGCTGTACTCACAGTACAAACACTGAACGTTTACCTGCGGACTCTGTTGGAGTTGTGTCACCTTTGTGTGTTTGCCCATAAAACCCACAAATGCTTTTTATTAAGGTTAAGATTGAGATCTTTTATTTGTCATTGTAGGAAGACGCAGTTAAATTTCTTTTGTTGACTGTTAACTAAAGGCTGTAAAACAAATTGTAACAACAAAGCTTTATGCAGACAACAGGAATGCGTCTCTTGCCCCTTCTTATTTGTGCGAGCTTCACCCTCACGTGCCGTCGAGTGCTCTTATAATAATAATAATAATAATAATGGATTGCATTTATATAGCACTTTTCGAGACCCTCAAAGCGCTTTAGAATTACACCATTCATTCACTCTAACACACTGGTGGAGGCAGCTGCAGGTGTAGCCACAGCTGCCCTGGGGCAGACTGACAGAGTGTGATGCAGGAGAATGCTCCGTTCTGTTGATGTTGGACCTGACCTCCGCCTTTGATACTGTGGACCATCATATTCTGCTAGATAGGCTGAGACACTGGGTGGGTATATCAGGGGCTGCTTTGGACAGGTTTGAATCCTATTTGCATGAACGATCCTTCTCTGTGGCTACCTCTAAGCACAGTTCCTCTTCTACTTTTCTTGCCTACGGTGTGCCACAAGGTTCAGTTTTGGGGCCTTTATTGTTCTTGCTATATTTACTTCCTCTTCAGCACTTATTGAGCACTTTTAAGGACATTTCGTATCACTGCTATGCAGATGATATTCAGTTATATATCTCCTTTAAGCCCCGTGATGTTTCCAAGCTACAGATTTTGCATAAGTGCATAGACTCCATTAGAGGCTGGATGGGTGGAAACGTTCTTCAACTAAATGAGGAGAAGACTGAAGTTCTTGTTTGTACCTAGTGTTATGGAAAACTTGGGTCCACTTGCTACATTTGCCAAACCGTCTATCAGGAGCCTTGGTGTTACTATTGACTCAGCTCTGACTTTGGATGCTCATGTAAAATCTTTGGTTCGTTCCTGTTTTTATCACTTGAGAAACATTGCTAAGCTGAGTCCCGTTGTATCGCGCTCCGAATTGGAAATTGTCATTGATGCATTTGTTTCATCTCGTCTGGATTATTGTAATTCTTTGTTTACTTGTTCATGTAAAGCCTCTTTGGAGCGTCTGCAAGTTGTTCAGAACGCTGCTGCAAAGCTTCTGACCAAGTCCTCCAAGTCCTCCCATGTCACACCCCTGCTGATCCAGCTGCGCTGGCTCCCCGTTAAATTCAGAATCCACTTTAAGGTTTTGACCTTGACCTTCAGGGCTCTGCATGGACAAGCACCAACATATAGAAGTGAACTTTTACATCCATACATTCCCAGCAGGTCCCTGAGGTCATGTGACCAGGGCTTGCTTGCTGTCCAACACACGAGGCTGAAAACAAAAGGCGACAAAGCTTTTGTGACTGTGGCCCCAGATTGTGGAACTGTCTCCCTTTGAGCTGAGATCTGTGGACTCAGTGGTCACTTTTAAAAAACAGCTAAAAACTCATCTTTTTAAACTTGCTTTTGGTTGATTTTTATTTTTAGGTTTTAGCTTCTGTGAAGCACTTTGTGATTTTTATCTTGAAAGGTGCTATATGAATAAAATTTTACTTACTTAGAAGCGAGGCTGCCATATCGCGGCATCACCAGTAGCGTGAAGTGTCTTGCCCAAGGACGCAACGACTGTCCGAGCCGGGGCTCGAACCGGCGACCTTCCGATTACAAGACGAACTGCCAACTCTTGAGCCACGATCGCCCCATGATCAGCCACGATCGCCCCATGATCAGCTTAGATCAGAACCAGGCTGACTGTTTTTATAAATCCTGAGGAGACGGAGCCTTTGCGGTGTTGGCTCCTATAATGAGGAACGAGCTGCCTCTGGAGGTCAGGCAGCTCCATCCCTTTTCTCCTTGGCTTTTAAACCAGTGTGAGTTTATGCACCTGTACGGATTTATTATTTTTTTTCTTGCTCTCTTATTTCTTTTCTTTTTGTTTTTGTACAGCACTTTGATCAGCTGTTCTGTTGTTAAAAGTGAAATCTTCTCAATTCAGTTTTATTTATACAGCGCCAAATCACAACAGTCGCCTCAAGGTGCTTTATACTGTAAGGTAGACCCTACAGAGAAAATGTATATGACTCCTATGAGCAGCATTTTGGCGACAGTGGGAAGGAAAAACTCCCTTTTAACAGGAAGAAACCTCCGACAGAACCAGGCTCAGGGAGGGGCGGGGCCATCTGCTGTGATTGGTTGGGCTGAGAGAAGGAAGTTTAATAGCAGGATTTTCTTTGAGTCAAGGTTTCCTGTTGGGAATAACATCCAGTAATCACTGATGTCGCCTCGTTACTGGTTACCAGCACAAACCATACATGAAGACAGAAGCTAACACTGGTGTAGCTTTCTCAGGTAAAGTTGAGCCACCATGACATACGGAGGTCCTGCTTTAGGCCTATTTTATGTCTTTGTCTTTATAAATGCTGCGTACGGGTCTGCTGGTGCGTATCATTGAATGCTAAGAAACACAGCACTGTGTGAAAGTCTTGAGCCAGCCCTTCTTTATGTGTTGCTGCAGTAATAGATGCAGTAATTTATTGAAACATGCAAACATACATGGAAATACTGACAGCCGCCCTTCCACAAGACATTTCTGAGGAGGCTTCAGTCAGCAGTAGACGATCAGCTGAAGGTCCAGGTCGTCTCTGATCTGTTGTAAATAATAAGGAGAAGAAGAAATTCTTCTTTTGTGCTCCATATGCCAAGTTTTCAGCTATTTTTTTCACCTTGTTGGTGCAAAAATACTATTTTATGTCAGATTTTGGCATTTTTCATAGATTCTACTAAAGAAATGGAAACACCTGCTGGTAACAGGCGCTCAGTTGTGTGTCGACATAACACTGATTCATCCTTTGAGTTTGAAGCTATTTCTGCTTGAATGAGTCGTAGGTGGTTTAAACATGAAACTGCAGTGAAAATGATCAAGTACATGGACCGCACTGGAAATGAGTGAAGAAGCAGCCGATGTCCAGAGAACAACTTAAAAATCTAAAGAAATGAGGCGTGGCTCAGCGCTGTATACGCTTGGCGTTCTGCTTCGTTTATTTCTCTGTTTGGAACAAGAGGCTCGGCCCTGCAGACGTTCCTGACGGGCAGAGCTGCTCTTTGTCATCACCGAGCCCGTTTCCTGCTCTGAATGTGACCTTCCTCTGGGCTCGTGTTTCTGATTCAGACCTCAGCGAGCGTGTCCCGCCAAGGCCGAGCCTCGTTCACTCAGAGCGTTTACTTAAATCTCACCGAGCTCAGAGCGGCGGGACTGCAGGTGGGAAACTCACCCTTGCCGTCCAAGAGCCAAAACCAGCAGCTCCCAGTCTGATTGGAGCTCTGATTGCCTGTTAGAGGAGAGCTGTCTGTAGTGAGCGGTTGAGACGTGATCAAAAAATGTATTTAAAAAATAAAGAAATCTTGTGTCACTCTGAGTTTTGTTTGGTTTACAGAGCGTCAGCTGATCAAAGCCTGACTCTGATCAGCTGACGTTGCTCCTCGCTCGCCGGATGTAAAGATGTCTGAGGAGCGCTGGTTCCTGCTCGTTTATGAACCTTTTTGTTTTTATTGCATGTTCGAAAAAGATTTGCCTCACATGTGCAAATAAACTTAACCCTGGAGAACCAATGGGGTCAGATCCGACCCCATTGGTTCTCCAGGGTTAAAATGATTGTATCTGTTCTGCTTCATATGGTTAACCACACTGATCCATCTCAGTCGGTAAAAAGCTTCAAAACGGCTTCAAAACATCTCTTCAGCACTATGAGTGAAGTAAAGTCCCTCGTGCCTCTCGCTGATGTGATGCTGATTAAAGGACCGCTTATTGGTATGACGGGGCCTCAGCGGGGCCTCGACCCGGAGCTTGAGCCGCCGCTCTCTGACGGCTTTCTTGTTTGTTTGTTGTCGTTTGCAGTCGTGGAGGATCCTGCTGTTCGGGGTGCTCAACCTGCTGTGCACCGGCTGTCTGCTGATGTGGTGCAGCTCCACCAACAGCATGGGTGAGCACACACACACACACACACACACACACACACACACACACACACACACACACACACACACAGTCGCGGATGTTAACCGGCAGAGATACCTGTCGACACACCGTAAACACAGATTGACACACACACACAGGCAGGATCGTCTCGCCGCAGGGGGTCAGGCTGATCCTGATGCTGCTGTGTGCGTGTGTCTGAGGCGGCGGCGGCGGGGAGGTCACCTCAGTCAAAATATTGCACTTTAAAGGGCACGTTGAAGAAACAGAGTCCTTCACAGCGTCTGCTTTCGCCCTCCGGTGCTACAACACAGAGAACACATCTGTCATATTGACAGGCACGCTTTATTTTTCCCTCTCCAAACTCAGCGGCACAGCAGAGCCGTTCCACCTCGTAGCTCTGTGCTCGCCGTGTATGAAAGCGACGGGTTTAAATCAGTCTCTCAGCTGACGGGAAGGAGACGTCTGCTCACAGGTTGGTGGATTCATAGATCAGTGGGAATGATGCCGAGGAGAGAAACTTCCCAAAGCCTGGAATATCGGTTGTCACAGCTTAAACTCGTGTGAGTGTTACAGGCTCAGGTTTGATTATTTAGTGTTTGTGCTGATGCTCCGTCTGCCTCCAGCAGGGTGAGGCGGCGTGTTTATGGTCAGCGAGGCCCGTGTATGCCCACCAACATTAAATCCTCTCAGGGATCCATCGCTCAGAAAAACGCTGCCATGAAAAGAACAACATGCAACTTTATCCCCTGCTCTGCCTGCAAATACTGCAGACACGCGCGCACCGAGACGCGCACACACGGGGCGGTGGCGTCGGGTGTCGCGCAGACAGGAAGCAGAGAACAGAGGTATCGAACAAACAGGGGAAGGCGACACCGCTGTCGATACTTGGCCCCGAGGAGAACGGGCGCAGACAGCGGGCCGGTCTCAACGCTGCAGACAGTCCTCTGCAGCGAGGAAGTCTCCTCCGACCTCGGCAGCAAACACAACTTTAACACAGGTTACGAGGAAGTACGACACGTGCTGGTGTTTATGGAGGCACCCTTTGAGAAAAAGACAGCGGCGCTCACGCTGCGGCGTCCGCTACGTTCGTGTTTGTTGGGCGGCGTTTGTGCAGCTCATGATTCCAGTCCAGGCTCCGCCCCTTTTTCTGGCATGTAAAGACTCCCTAATTGTATTTAGACTGATACTGCTTACATTTAACTAAAACTGATCTAAACAGAAACTGAGGCTACATCCACACGTAAAGGCAGAAATGAAGGAAAACGCTGCTAGGAACATGCCAAAGCAGCAGGTGGCACTATATTCCTAACCGTGTAGAAATGTTGGCCAATCAGAAGTCTAGAAGCCTCGGTGGGAAATAGTAAACAAAGATGGGGCATAGAAGCAGAACCGAGTCGTATGTGTGGAGGGACAGTAACTGTGTGTGTATATGTAAGCATTTAAACACTGCAGAGAGTACAATTAACAGTAACAGTATTGTAGAAATTCATTTCACCGAAACAATAACGTGGCGCACAGTGTGACGTCAAAAAAGGCGCACACCTTTGACGCTGCGTTTTCTCCGTTTTCCTCGTCCACACGTAAATGCAAAAACAGAGTTTTCCTCGTCTCCATCCTGGCCGGAGTTTTTAGAAGAAGAGCTTCTCTGAACTTCTCAGATGGAGTCACTGGAAAATCCTTCCTAAAAACTCTGTTATCTGATTGAATGTGTTCTTCCTCATTCTTTCATCATCAACGTCACCAGCGCTGAAGAACATCGGATGTTTTAGATTTAATACGCAACATCAGTGCTTCCGTCACTGACGCAGAGAATCTGAAGGATGTCGGTGATTTCTGACCTTTGCTCCAGCGTCATTCAGACAAAATGGATGTGACCTGACGGCAGCAGGTGGTTAGCACTGTTGCCGCACAGCAAGAAGGTCCTGAGTTCAATTCCAACATCAGGTCTTTCTGTGTGGAGTTTGCATGTTCTCCCCATGTTTGTGTGGGTTCCCTCCGGGTACTCCGGCTTCCTCCCACCGTCCAAAGACATGCAGCTTGTGGGGATAGGTTAATTGATAATCCAAATTGTCACTAGGTGTGAATGTGAGCGTGAATGGTTGTCTGTCCCTGTGTGTTGGCCCTGCGACAGACTGGCGACCTGTCCAGGGTGTACCCCGCCTCTCGCCCAATGACAGCTGGGATAGGCTCCAGCGCCCCCCACGACCCTGAAAAGGAGAAGCGGAAGCGAATGGATGGATGTGACCTGCATACGAGCAGGGGTCATGGACAGGCTGATGGATGGGGTCAGGCAGGAGTCTCTGGACTGTGGTGTGAGCAGGCAACGCTGTGATGTGGAGCGGGTGGAGGTATGCTCTGGAGAGGAGAGGAGTGAAAGTCAGTAGAAGAAAGGTGAACATGTGAGGAGCAGAGGAGATGAAGGTGGATGAGTTTAAATGCCCTGGGTCAACCATCAAAGCGAGTGCAGGGAGGGTGGAGCTGTGATGCTGCTGTGATGCTGCTGTGATGCTGCTGTGGGCCTGAGCACACAGAGCATCACAGCAGCATCACAGGAGCCGACCAGCTCAGTTAAATCATGCCAACATTCTCAATGATGTCACGCTCGGAGACAAATTTAATGCCTCATTTACAGGCGACTTATTGGACACTTTTATGCAGTTTAACTTGGAGGTTAATTTGCTCGTACTTCACTGCAGCTGCTGGTGTTTTCTGGTGCGTTTGAAATAAAATGTGTACATCCAGCACCTGTGGTGCAGAGGCAGCCTTTAAATGAAGCATGAGCCACATACATGTGACTCCGCCCACACACACGCAGACGTGTACCCGCTGACCTCCCTTTGCACACACTCTTTAGCTCACGACTAACGGCTTAGCTGACGTTTAAATACACACCATAGATCTACAGCCATCAGAGGATGGTATGTTCTCTACAGTCAGTTTCCTGAACTTTTGATCTAATCTCAGCCTAATCTTACTTGATCCCAACCTAACAACACATCTACGCAAAAAAGGAAGAAATGAGGGTGGTTCAGGCCTTTTGTACAGCACTTGTATCCAGATGAAGGCATGTCAGGGTGGTCTGCATAACTGTGAGAAACAGACAACAGACAGGAACCTGGTTTAAATGCTGGAGAGGAGCAGGTATTTAAAGCTAAATCAGGGACAGATACAGAGACTCTAAGGTGATCCTACAAATGATAAAATATACATCAAATAAATCAAATTAATGAAAAAATATATCTGAAGACATAAAAACACACTCTGTAGTTACCTGTAAACACGTTGCCTGTCATGAATAAATGAAACTTTAGTGTTACATCACGAGCGAGCCGACTGAGATTGCCTAATATGATGAATCTGATTATTTATTAGCTGACATCATGTGAAGCAACGATGTGAATGTTCAGTTTAACGCAGGCTCCGTCAACGATGCTTAAAAAGGTTTAAAAACGGTTCAATGCAAACGACCACAGGCATCAACAGCGTTGGACGAAACCATCGCTATACACAGAAGTCGAACCACGCTGCACCATTGTAGTCAGTACCATTTTATACCACAAGGTGGCGCAGTGCTGTAATCTTTATGTCAGTGTTAATGAGGAAGGTGTTCGTTACAGCTCTGTGGGACACGTGGGCTTATATAAAAGTGAAAAAGCGAAACCTGCGGCACACGAAACATGTCACCACGCTGGTGAAACTCTGCCCCCTGCTGGTGGAAGTTTTAGTCGAGCACTGCAGAGGGAAACTACAAAAAGCTCTTTAAATGTGAGAGCTCAGACTGTGTGTGTGTGTGTGTGTGCGTGTGTGTGTGTGTGTGTGTGTGTGTGTGTGTGTGTGTGTGTGTGTGTGTGTGTGTGTGCGTGTGCACGCTGTTTAAGCAGCCAGTGTTGCTGAAACTTAATCTGATGATGATTCTTCAGATCTGTGTGTGTGTGTGAGAGACAAAAAGCTGATGTCTTCATTTTGTAGAAAGCTGAAAAACGATCCAGTGATCCACTGCACAATTTGATATGGACACACACACACACACACACACACACACACACACACACACACACACACACACACACACACACACTGATCCCGTCTCCCCCTCTGTTTCCCTGACAAACACACACCTCTCAGCACTTACCTGAACTCACCTCCTTCTCTCTCTCCTGCCTGTCTCAACCCCTGACCCCACCTTCCACCCTCCACCCTCCTCCCAGCTCATGGCTGCTCCATCTTCATGTTCTCCTCCTCCTTTCACACAGTTGGACCTAATTGCACGTGCATGTTTGCTTCGAGGCTTCCAGGCTGAATAAACGTTGTCACTTTATTCCCTGCAGCAGCTCCTGGGTGGGACGAGCCTCTCGTCTCTTAATTCAGTTTTATTTATTTCAGAGCACAGACGTCCCCCTAAAACTCTGCCGTGGTCGTCCTCGGCCTCTCCAGGCTTTCATCTGCACGACTCTGAGCTCAGTTTTCGCGGTGTGCACCGATCATTTGATGGCACCAGTCGAGTGTTTGGACCCAGAAATGGTTTCTGATGGCAGACCGTACTTGTGGATTTATTTAAAATAACTGCTGTCTTTAAAAGCGTTAGGGGGGTGGTGGTTTGTACCCTGCCTGAGATCTTCACCCGTACAGTCAGTGCAGATGTGCAGGGTGGATCCTGCAGCTGAATATATCACTGAATTAACATTTCTAAAATCATACAACCCACATTAACCCTTTAAAGCCGGTCGGAGCAGCACGCTCCGTTTTGCGTAACTATTTTTAAATCCCGGTAGCTCTGCAACCACGTGAGCTAGCGCAATAATTTTTTTTGCATATGAAACCGGAGGAGTTGTACTTACATCTTATGCCATCAGCTTGTCCTCGGTCACAGTTTCCTTCCACATATAGCTTTGCAAAAACTGCATAAAAAGCACTTGCAGCAACAAAAACATAATATTCCAGAAACACGCTTTGCTGATCCGATCAGCTGCTCGTAACACTTCCTACGTCCATCAGCGCGAACTATCGCATGTCCGCCATGACCTGCCCGAAACCGGAAGTGACGTCATTTTGCGGAAATGTAGTTTTTTACCATCAGGGCCTCATGAGCCTATACTGGTGTTTTTAAAAGTTATCTTTGACTTTATGACTTTCTGTGTGGTTTCTGGGATGCTTAGGACTCATATTGCACTGCTGGAAATAGTTTATTTTGATGCATATGCTGCTTTTTTGCAAATTTGCATTATAATATTTATTTTCGTTTTTCCTGCAGTGTATAAAAATTGGTGTATTTCAAAAATAAAACTATGAAGACACTCAAAATAAATTTCCTGTGGTGGGAAACTATTTTGTGCAACTTTTTTGTATTTACAGTTTTGAGGGATAAGCCTCTTAAATTTCTCTAACTACAAATATATGTTAAAAAGACAAAAACGATTTTAATTTTTTTGGTAGTTTATTGCACTTTTTTGAAATTTATGTAATTACTATGCACTTAATGCAGACATATTATTAAAATTTGGGCTGTAATGGTTGTATTGATGTATAGCAACTTGAAATGCTCCCAAAAATGGCTCCACAGCATGTAAACATATAATATAAGCTCTGGCGGACTTGGTTCTATGGTAGGTCTTAAAGGGTTAATGCCCAGGTTCAATATATAGTTTAAATATTTTGAGTGTGTGTGTGTGTGTGTGTGTGTGTGTGTGTGTGTCTCCAGCTGTTTTTCGGCCCAGAGCAGCTCAGACAAACCAGGTCAAGTGTCGTCAACAGACGAATAAACACACGTCCTCCGTCCTCCGGAGAGTTGAAGAGTGAGCCTGTGTGTGTGTGTGTGTGTGTGTGTCTGTGTGTGTGTGTGTGTGTGTGTGTTCGACTTTCTCACATTAAGACAATGAAAGGATAGGTGTGTGATTTCAGGATAGAAGACCTGCCCTCTGTGTGGGGGTTTGTGATGTGCAGAGCTTAGTTTGATTTTGTTCGTCGTGTTTCTGAGACAGATGATAAAAGAATCTGATGTTTTCTGCAGTTTTGTTTTAAATTCGAGTAGAAACGACGGTTTTCCTGCTCTGACTGTAGAAGTTGGAATATTTCAGTCGTGTTTTCGGCTGTTGCAGTGTTTGTGTGCATATCCATGAGTTTGTTTGTTTCTCATCCCGACACGGTTGAGTGCACACATGTTATCTGTGTGTGTGTGTGTGTGTGTGTGTGTGTGTGTGTGTGCGCTGTCCCCAGGCCCTCAGTGTTCCTGTGTGTCAGAACACAGCTGGTGAAGCAGTTCGTCCCACGGGGCCTTCAGTACAGCCAACACACACACATTTGCTGTAGCTGTGTGTGTGTGTGTGTGTGTGTGTGTGTGTGTGTGAGAGATCCACTCCTCTTGCTCCCCAAACAGCCACCACATGTGCTCCTGGCTCTTCCTATGACTCGATCTCCTAAACACACTGATGTCTGTGACTGTGCTCCCAGCGGTCCCACCTTTAAAGCCGCAGCCTGCTGCAAACTGCAGTCACTTCATTATAACGACGGCTTGTTTGGGTTCAGACTGCAGGACCGAGTGATTCGACTGTATGTGCTCCGTGCTCGCCTTAACGCGTGGGCCGGCCTGAACCAAACATGGAGGGTTAATGTGCCGTCGCCTGTTTTGAGCAGCCGTCCGTCCCACACGGTCCCAAACTTAGAGGAAATCAGAACCAACATGCAGGGTAACAACGCTCGCTTCCTAAGACATGAAGCTCTTTATTGAGGCTACCACAGATCCCACCACAGCAGAGCTCCACCCGGTCATTAATAAACCGATTTTGGAGAAATTGGAAAACTGATTTGTTGCAGTTTTCTGTGCTGAAAGTTCATGTGAGTGTTTGCAGCACTTTATGGGATCACGAGGACTCTGGAAAATGATTGAAAAGCAGGATCAGGGTGACCTGATCTGTCATGAAGATCGTCCTTTGGCTCTGAAATTCTTCCTAAATGCAGATCCAAGTCAGCAGAGGCAGCCTTAACACAGCCCTGCTGCTTATCTTCATCGTGTTTTATTGATTATCCTCATCAGCAGTGCCAGAGGAGGGGGCTGCGGGGTCAGAGCGAGGGGGGGGCTGTGTGGTTTAACATATCAGAGCCAGCTGCCTCTGAACTCCCACGTGGAGACACGAGAGTCTGACTGAGAGCGCCGTCGCTCTGGTTTCATATCGACGAAGATCTGCCGAGGATGACGAGGGCGTGTCTGTTTCTGTTTGACCAATTAAATAATTAAAATATGATCGTATGGACACGACGGTCCCCAGTCTGATTTGATTGATCTCCAGCTTATTTCCTCACATTAAGCTGATGAAGACTGTGTGTGTGTGTGTGTGTGTGTGTGTGTTGCCTTCTCCAGTTTAAAGTTTCCTCCTCAGTGGTCAGCAGTGCACCTCCTCCTCCTCCCGTGTCCCGGCCGTCTCCTCTTCCTCCTCCTCATCTTCTTCCTCGTCCCCGAGGATCCTCCTCCTCACCGCAGCAGTTGAGGCGTTCGATAGAAGCTTTTAGTTTACATCTGCACCACATAAGAGCTGAACTGACACCACGACCGCTGTGTGTGTGTGTGTGTGTGTGTGTCAGTTTACTGGTTGCCGGAACCAATGACACTAAGCTGCTATTTTCTGTGGTTAGCACATCCAGATCCCGATTTGGTGTGTGTGTGTGTATTCATATCTTTGTGGGGACCAAAAGCCTGGTCCCCATAAGTTTGAGACTCAAAGGTCGTGTCCAAATTCATGGGCTGCATCCTCCTGAGGACCCGGCCTTCGCGGTCTACGTGGGCCGGGTCCTCAGAAGGTCGGGTAGGCCGGAAGTAAACGGCCGTGAAATTGGACGGTCTAGCCTTCTGATTAGCGTCACCGCTGTCTCGGTGGAGTTTAATAAACTCGCCGTCTGCTCCTTGCTGTCTAAAATATAACAGGACACTGGAGTAAACTCTCGACCGTCTCACACTTCTGTTTAATCAGTTTTCTGTTTGACGTTTAGTCAGCTGTGTAAAAATTAAGGAGGAACCCACCCGGGGGATTAATAAAGTTTTATTTTATCTAATCTAATAACTTTAATCTCAGCCAAACAGATTTACTCAGGAACAAACAAAACACTGAAAAAAGCCCAACAATAACATTTTTAGGTTGTCTAAGTGACTTATATATTACGTTTAACCCGAGCAGCGAAAGTCCGCGGTGATCTGAAAATGATGTGCCGGGAGTTGTGCCGTTCTCGGCCGCATCAGTGACCCTCGAGTTCCCGGCGAGCTGTCGAGCTGGTCGTAACAGACGTCTCCGAAAACGTCGAAGCACTTTTGCAAATATGTGATATCTTGATAAACCGAGCAGATATTTGATGTTTACACAGCTACTTTCTCGCCTGAAAATATGTTAAAAGTTTATTTTGTGGCCCAGAAAGATTAGTAAGAGTAATTTTAAAACTTAGTAGCGGCCGCCATTGTTGGAAACTGGAGTTCGGCTGGGCCGCGCTATGAATTCTGAGATATGGTGGGCCAAGAAGGACACACCCGACCCATCCTTCAAATTCGGGGAAAAGGAGGACGCATTTGTCGGCCGCATTCGGAGGAGTCTACGAATTTGGACAGCCTTCGGCGCGTCGCTGTGACGTAATCGGTCTACAAATGCGGCCTCAGGTGAAGCAGCCCATGAATTTGGACACGACAAAAATGTGGTTTTAGTGTCAGGGTTACAGTTGGGTCAGGGTCAGGGTTGGGCATCATGTCAGAGTAAAGAGTATCTGAGTGTGTTTTTGTGTGTAACTGTTGCCCCAAACAGAAAGCGGTGAGGTGGAAGTCGTGCTGCTGTGAGGTCACTGTACTAACTCAGCTCCAGTTTTCTTGGTATTTAAATCGTTTTTCATGTCGCGTTAATTAGTGCAGATCAGTGTGGATGCTGTTGCTAACCATAGAAGCTTTAGCTTATTGGCTAAAGCTCCGCCCTTTCATCCATATCAAAACAACATGGCGGCATCTAAAATGTGACGTTGACGCGTCGAAGATCAGAACGAATGGGTGATGCTCTCCCTGCAGTTCTGCCATCTTTGTGCCTGCTGCTGGTCGGGCTGCTGTTGAGGCGGTGCTTGCTGTGATGCAGCTGGTGATGGCGGTCCTAACCAGCTGTCCTGTTTGCTCTGCAGGCCGGCTCATTGGGCTGGTTGGTCTAGCTTCTCTCTGATAGGTTTCTTCCAGTGTCACAGCTGCTGATGGAGGTCCTTCTGGCCTGGAGGTGGTGAGAGGTGGAAGGCCACGCTAACCAGACCCTGCAGCAGGTGGAGAGCTGCTTCAATGCCCCAAAGACCACCAGCTGCAGTCCAAGACCGTGAAGCAGGAGTCCATCATGAGGGCGTGATGGTTACGGGAGGGGCAGCTGGTTTAGACGCACTCGTAGAAACTTTCTTAGAGAATCTGCAACCTGTGAAGGTGCAGCGTCCGTCTGCCAGTGTGCGCTTATAGTTTTAACTCTGATTCCTGTGTGTGTGTGTTTGGGCTTCTCCTCTGCAGACACCATTAAATATTCATCCTGCTGCTCGTATTTCTCCTCTCTCATCTGTCCGTCCACTCCCGGCTGCTTTCCTTCTTCCTTCTGTGTTAAATCCTCACACTTTGCTTTCCTCCTTCGATGTTTTAGAAGAAACAAACCCGGGAAAGACGTGGAGCAAAGAGAACAGAAGAGTTAGGCCAAAAAATGAAGAGAGACGAGTGTTTGTGACAGATTTGCTGCCCTCCCCTCCATCGATCATTCCTGAAAACAAACACAGGGATCTTAATCCTCTCGTTCTGTCCTGAGTATTGAGTTCAGGTCCTCTGGGGCCTTTATGTGTCTACATGTTCTAATATACATGTGTGTGTTTTCTTGTTTTGTAGCTCAGCGTAATGTTCTCCATCTGTTCCTTTTAGCTTGAGTGTGTGTTACAGATGAATAATGTCCCGTCTGCTGTGTTTGCAGCTCTGGTATCACATCCACACGTCCTCTGGGTGTCAGTGTTTGTAAGCAGGAGGCTGGGACAGGAATTCAACTGTGTGTGTGTGTGTGTGTGTGTGTGTGTGTGTCTGCAGTGTACATGTAAACCTATCTGAGCACAGCAAGGGGAAATTTCAGCCCAGGTATTGATTGGCTGCGGCCTGTTTCAGGGTCACTGTGATGTCAGCGTTTGTATTATTATTGCTTTTATTGTCTGCAGCTCTTGATTCAACACAGTGACATCAACGCTCATTGATCCCTGTGGAGAGATGAGCTGCTGCATATCAAAATAAAGTCAGCAAAAGGACCTTCTGAAAATTATTTTATATTACTGTAAGTCAACCAGGAACACAGGTTCCTGCGTCTGTGACCAGCTTTGAGCAGCAGAATCATACCAAAGGTTTCTGATCCTGGAGAAAACGTCAAAAATTGCATTCTGGGTAAACTTTAAAGGCTCAGGTGAAATCTAAGAGAACCACAGGCTGAGGCGTGGAGGTGCCACTTCACACTTGATTTGAAGCTTTAACAGTCTGATGCACCCAGCACAGTCCGCTCCGTGTAGCTGCTGTCCGTGTGAAAGGCGATGCACCCCACGTAGCGTCGCCTTTTTGTGGGGCTCGCCATCTTGTTTTAAGCTGTCAAGCGAACAGAAACTGGGACCCGCACACTTGTTCGCTAGCGCGGGACCAGAAACTCAACAGGGGAGTGTTGACTGAGGTCAGAGGTCAGATTTAGTGCAGTAAAGTTGTTTATATGGTGATAAATCCCAGCAGCAGTTTCCTCGAGGAGTGTAAGACCCTACGATGAGCCAGCACAGTAACAGTGGGGAGGAAAAGCCCCTAAATCAGGGCCCAGTGTCTCAGTTCTGATCCCTCTGGACTGGTTTGGAGGCCGGCTTCACACTTTGCTGTTTTCTCAGAGGTTTTTGTTACGAAGCAAATTTGTCTGACTGGCTGTTGGAGCGTGCCGGGCCGCGATGAAGCAGGTGGATGGTGTCAAAGTGAAACTGACATGAATGTATTTTAATTCACATTTTAATTAGATTATCAGTGTTAGGGCTGGGCCATATCATACCGTTCATGTAATACCGGTATAATGTTGGGCAACGATAAGAAAATTAAATATCGCGATAGGATATGGGTAAAACGCGCATGCGCAGAGCCTTTGTTTACATACGCACATGGCGGCGATGCAGAATGAGAAGAGCGAAAGTGGATCGTTGAATGAAACAGATGAACCTGAACTGGTTTGTAAAAATGCTGCAGCTTCACTGGTGTGGAACTGGTTTAGCTTTCGTCCGTCAGATACACAACAAAGCACTATTTTTGGTAGCGCATGCTAGCGGGCCGTCGTTATTACCGTGTTGTTTGGAAAATACGGCGCACTTAAAATCAATCCTTTGATTTTTCTGAAAGTCGACAGAGCCCCTTATAATCCCGTGTGCCTTATGTATGAACTCTGTTTGTGTTTACTGACCTCGAAACGATTTTATGTGCACGGCGCTCGAAAATCTGTCAAATGTTTCAGTACGACTTTGCTGAGCTACGAAGCCGCACCGCTTGATGGATTGTCGGAGCATTACAGCATCGTAGGCGGAGCCTCGCGGAGTGATACGTACTGCGCTTCAACATAATATTACCGTATTGTGTGTGTATGACCTCTTTTTAAGTTTTGTGGATATTATACATGGTTATGCTGAGGATATGTCGGCCAGTTTCCACTGGAAATGTCTTTTGGTTAAACTGTCAGCGAGGAATTTGCATTTGCACTGTTAAATTTTTATATAACTTTAATGCACATAAAAAAACAGCTGCTTGTTTAAGTGAAAATACATTGATGGGGTTTTTTGCACTAATAAAGTTGTGGAGTTGTAAAGTATTTTGTCTTGTGTCAGTTATATCGTCAGTTATATCGTTATCGCAAATTTTCAAATGTATATCGTGATATTTTTGGTCATATCGCCCGGTTTTAATTAGTGTTATTGAAGAGTTCTTACGTTAAGTTTGGAAAAAACTATTCTGGTCCTTCTGTGACAGCAGGATGTGATTAAAAGGCTGAACACATGATGAATGTGGGTATTGATTTGGAGCACTGAGCAGTAATCTAACTGTAAATAATTTATTAATAGTTTATCAGAGCCACAGCTGTTAGCAATCAATCTGAAGGATCGGTATGTAAGAAGGGCTTCTTGTCTTTCCATGAACTGTTGACAACTTCCTGCTCGTCAAAGCTGAAATAAATGCTGTTGGTCGCACCGGCGCCTGTACAGAGACTAGTCATACTTTATTCTCCACGAGGAGCATGTGGATAGATTTTTCTTTTAGAATCAAACCATTGTTATCAAACACTTTTCTTTGGTTCAGTCTCCCTTTTCTTGTCTGCTCTCGCCACATTTAGGGGTCGTCTCTCACTCTTTCTCACTCTTTCACTTTCCCTCTTTGCACCCGTCCGTCCACACGTCCATCATGCTGTCTATCCGCCTTCTCACCTCCCTCTCTCTGCCCGTCTCCCTGCCTCGATCCATCCATCTGTCTCCCCCCGCCTCCCTCTCCCAGCCTGTCGATCTGTCACTCAGCCCTCCCGCCCGTCTCCCTCTCTGTCCGTCTGCCTCTCTTTGGGTTTTTGCCGCGGGGCCTCTCTGTCAGGATTACAGGACGTCAGGTTGGCCAACATGAACGGCGGTGGTGGGGAAACAAAATGTTCCTCTCAGCACAAAGCCGCTCTAATCCGCTCCCCTCATCCCCCACAGCACAGCCTGATTACAGGAAGGCAAGCATTAGGACAGACAGACAGGCCGAAAGATCGACAGACGGACTGGCAGGTTGGCAGGGTTTAAGCCAGGCCGATATTTGTATCTGGCTGGTTAACACACTGATTACTTTGTTGGCCGACTGCCTAATTGGTCTGCTAACTGGCTAACTGCCGCTTCAGCTTACCTGGCTGGAAACGAGCCAGGTAATTAGTCTGGGTGATTAACTCGGTGAAAGCCTGGCTGACTGTCTGCCCGCGTGATTTACTGACTTGTTAACTCAGTGACTGATTTAGTGGCTTGCAGTCAAGCTTGGTAGTAAACAGTCTGTATAAACCGACCCATTTCATTTGGACAGTCGTAAAAGTCTCCGTGTGTCCCCCCGATCGCACCAGCAACCACTGGATTACGTGGAAGTTAATTTACGAACAGTAAACCTCACACTGTACAACTGAAGGATGAAATGCCAACAAAATGCCCCAAACTGGGTAAAAATATTAGATTTCACTAAGCCTAGGGATTATTTTAGCATCCCAAAATAATCTACAGTGGCTTGGAAGGGCCATAGACAGAACACCCAATTGTCCCCAATGCATCCATCAGTGTATATGTGTGTTTGTGATAGATTACATGCTGCACTAATGGGCATGTTTTTGTAGCATCGGGTACCTTGAGTGGTCAATAAGACCAGAATAAATGAACATGAAATATATTTACCATTTCTGACTCGATACTGTTAGAAAGCTAAGCTTTACCATCTCTGAGATCAAAGAAGAACGTCTTACCTCACTTAATACCTAGCTGTTAGCTTTCTACCACTAGCTTAAGGAGGCAGATGACAATGAAAGCTATATGTTAACAAGCTACTGTAGTTAGCTTGTACGCATTAACAAGCTACTGTAGTTAGCTTGTATGCATTAACAAGCTAACTACAGTAGCTTGTTAATGCGTACAAGCTACTGTAGTTAGCTTGTTAATGCGTACAAGCTAACTACAGTAGCTTGTACGCATTAACAAGCTACTGTAGTTAGCTAACTACTGTATAAGCTAACTACAGTAGCTTGTTAATGCGTACAAGCAAACTACAGTAGCTTGTTAATGCGTACAAGCTACTGTAGTTAGCTTGTTAATGCGTACAAGCTAACTACAGTAGCTTGTTAATGCGTACAAGCTAACTACAGTAGCTTGTACGCATTAACAAGCTACTGTAGTTAGCTTGTACGCATTAACAAGCTACTGTAGTTAGCTTGTACGCATTAACAAGCTACTGTAGTTAGCTTGTACGCATTAACAAGCTACTGTAGTTAGCTTGGTAATGCGTACAAGCTAACTACAGCAAACAGCAAAGAAAAGCTGCTGTCTGCTCAGCTCGACAGATTCAGGCCTTGCTTCCAGAGACAATAGCAAACTGTGACCGTATGATGGCAGTGATTAAAGGACGGATGCAAACAGGCAGCGAGAGGAGATTATAGAACAGAACGCTGTTCGATATATAAGGAGAGATTTCACTTTGGCTTTTAATTTATGTTTATTTTTAGATTTTCATAGGCAAGCACTGTGGATTTGGCATTTTATAGCGCTGAGCTCGACTTCTGTGTACAAACTTTGTTCAGTTCTCTTTACCCTGATGGATGGGTGTCCGACCGTTCATTGCTAACAAACTGATTGTAGCACCTTCACTCACTTTACAGTCAGTGAAAAACATTTAATGGTTTCTGAGGATCTGCTGCAACTGTAAGTACCAGATGATGGCAACAGATCTGCAGGTCAGACTAACTTTGTGTTTCAGTTTGTGTGTTTTTGCCAAACTCCATCAGACGCAGTTTGACGTTAGAACTGTTTTTGATGAATCAACCTCTCGCTTCATTACAGATGCTGGTTAATACACTGAGTTGTATTCATGACATTTAATTCACCAAATGAAGACAATTTAAATGTTGTGGGTAATTTTATTAAATGTCTTATTCTTGTCAGTTACCTCTTTTATGCGTATACACGCGTCCAGAATGTAGATGAAGATAAATCTTCAAATACATGAAATTACAAAAATTCTAACTCGACCGTCTTTTGTTTTGTCGTTTCAGCTTTAACTGCCTACACGTACCTCACCATCTTTGACCTCTTCAGGTGAGTGGGTTACCTGTGTTACCTCATATTTCTGTTTCCTCTGATTTTATTGGCACTTTAAAGTTTATTATTATTATAGTTTATTAAAACGTGGGAGTGTAGTTTTGGATAACTGATAAACTCAAAGCTTCTGCAGAACAGGTTTGCCACTGGTGTCTGCAGGTTTCCATTAAAAAAATAAAAACTCTAATGTGACACAAAATGTGGTTGTTTGGTCTTAGTTTGTATTTATTGAGGTCTTTAACAGTCTTGGGAGTGTTACAGAAACCCTGGAGCAGGTTGCAGACTAGACTAGTCTAATAGATTAGAGTCGGTTGAAGATGTTTGGCAGGTTGATCGATGGGTTGAGCGCAGAAACTGATGGCAGATTGCACTCAGCCTGCTCAGCGTAGCTTTGTACTTTCATGTTCTGCTCTAGGGCTGCCACGATTAGTCGAATAGTCACGATTACGTCGACTATCAAAATCGTCAACGACTGATTTAATAGTCGACGCGTCGTTTGAAGCTTTGTAAGATCACAAAAGACGCAGGAATAAGTAGTAGGATTTAAGAGTGTAATAACGGACTGAAACAGAAGATGGCAGCACTGCATGTACAAGGATGCCAGATGCCGTTAAACCCCGAAGAAGAAGAAGCTGTGTCCCAGAATTCATAGCGCAGCCCAGCTCAGTTTCCAACAATGGCGGCAGCTAGTTAGTTTTAATATTACTCTTATTATTCTTTCTGGGTCACAAAATAAACGTTTAACATATTTTCAGGCGAGAATGTAGCTGTGTAAACCTCAAATATCTGCTCAGTTTATCAAGACACCACATATTTTCAAAAGCGCTCCGACGTTTTCGGAGACGTCTGTTACCCACTAGCTCGATAGCTAGCCGGGGGCTAGGCTCACTAGAGCCGTGACACTCCCGGCAAATCGTTTCCAAACCCACCGCCGTCTTTCGCTACTCAGGTTAAACATGATATATAAGTCACTTAGATAACTTAAAAATGTTATTGTTTGGCTTATTTAGTATTTTATTTGTTCCTGAGTAAATCGGTTTGGCTGAGATTAAAGTTATAGTTTTTACACAGCTGAATAAACGTCAAGCAGACAGCTGATTATCAGAAGTGTGAGATGCTGGAGAATTTACTCCGGTGTCCTGTTATATTTTAGATAGCAAGGAGTTTATTAAACTTCACCGAAACAATCTGCAAATTTCATTAAAATTTAACAAACTATCTTCTTGTCTTTATTTTTAGTTAGCACATACCTTAAACACTTAAAGCTGTAAGCTAATGATAGTTATATAAGAGCAGATGGATGATGATCTGATTAGTCGACTAATCGCAAAAATAATCGTTTGTGGCAGCCCTATTCTGCTCCTTATAAAAATAACTTCTGAGATTGTTATGAATGAAAAATAAATCAGGAGGAGGTGAACTTGGGCCGACCTCTGTGTCGTGTTGGTTTCTTTTTTCTGCCGCTTGTCTCTCGCTGACTCTTCCTATCTGCTCTTCTCTCGTCTGTCCTCCTCCATCCACTCCATCAATCACCCAATTTCTCTTTCCCTGCCATCACCCTTGCTTCCTCTCATCCTCATCCTCCTCTTCTCCTTCCTCTGACCTGCAGTTTGATCACCTGTCTCATCAGCTCCTGGGTGACCATGAAGAAACCCAGCCAGGTTTACTCGTTTGGGTGAGTCCACCATAATAATCCAGAACGTGTTGTACACCACAGTTATACTTATATACATTTTCTTTGAATAAACATATAAACAAACATCAGTAAATTCTGCCTGGTTTAGATCAAACCACCTCCATGTTGAGGTTCCTCTAGCGTCCAGCAGAGTCAGCAGTGAGTCCGTCACCATTGACTCCCATGTTAAACTTTACAGCAGAAATAAACGTGTTTGCAGCTCGATGCACAAACTGTTCTGGTTTTTATAGATAATTTCACAACAACTGTACAGGGAGAAAAGGTTTTTATAACTTAGCTGTTTAAATTGTATTAAAACCAAAATGTTTCCATTATTATGGGCGTGGCCTCTTTGACTGACAGCTGCTAGCTGTCCTCTGAACGGGACCTCTGGGCCGTGTTTTTACAGTTGGACCAGATATCGTTTGAACAGACTGTCTGTGACGTCTCCAGCATTAATTAGCAGGTATTTCTGTCTGTGTAAAATGCTTAAGTTGAAGCATAAAAATTGGACTTAATGCACAGTGATTAGCTCCATCTTTATTATACAGTCTATGCTTTGCTGTACTTCTTTTGAAGTGTAATTTTGAGCGAGCCCGTCCTTTTTAGCGCACGCTGCAGTATTTCTGAGCAGATTTGTGGGATCCTTTGCGCCTTTGCTTTCGGTTTTCATTGTTAAACGTTGTCTCTGAAAAGTGAAATTAGCAGCGACCTTCTGTGGCCGTGATCCACTCCAGACTGTAGACTCATTTTCCAGGTCCAGACCTGAGAGTTTTACTTTTAGGCATCCGTTGGTTTATATTTACTGCAGTCGTTACTGACATGAATGTATCAGCATCGCTTTCTTGTTTTTGGTTTGGGCTCCATATGTGTTTGTTTATGTGCTGTCATTTGTTTGTGTGTCTCTCACGAACACACACACACAGCCAGTTTACTGTCTGTGTGTGTCTGTGAGCTGGCTAAACAGTGCTTTTGCAGCTGACAGGTGATCTCTGACCTTGAGGTGTGGGAGACTGGTGATCGTGTGGAAATCTGCTTTTCAGCTTCAGTTGACACCCATAATGCCCAAGTGTGTGTTTGTGTGTCTGCAGTTGTGTGTGTGTCCTAATGGACTTTCAGTACCTAAATGGCCCACAGCCCAGTTCAACCAGTGTCTGACTCCTTTAAACCCCACCGGAGCTGGACTGGTCTCTTCAGGAATTAGCCTGATCCATGTTTGTTCTAATTCTTCACCTCAGGCTGCAGTTTAGTTTGATCACAGTAGCTTATCATGAAAGTTATCCAGCTCCATATTTTTATTCTAACTCTGTTAGAGCAGCTTTGCATGATTCACAGTTCGAAATAATCCATATTTTACTGATTCTGTGCTTTTCTGCAGCCTGTAGGATCATCAAACTATTTTAATTCCTCCATGAAATCAGCGTTCTTCTGATTGGGCATCCTTCACAAACCAAAGGTTTGATCAGTAGGTGGGCGGAGCTTATCTGCCCAAAATGACCAATTAACTGTAATTATACCCAGAGTATGTTTAGAATATACAAATAAAATAAATTGTATGAAATGATGCTGATAAAGACAATTTACAGTTCATTAAAATTAAGACATGATGCATAAAAACAAGAAAACAGTAAATGTACAATTTAATAAGGGACATCAAAAAAGATCAACATGATCCAGATCTTAACTCGGTGATGACCACCTGATCACAGTGGGACGTTATCATTCAAACATTTAAATTAGCAGTCAAAACTATCCCCATAAGTATTTTTAATCAGAAATATTCTTTTATTCATCCCAGACGTTAAGAACATGAAATTAAACACTAAATGCAAACTGTTAGAAATAAAATATCTCAGATACATGAAAATAATTTCACATAATAACAGTTAAATTCTAAAAGTAACCAAGAGCTTTCATACGCTGCATTAGTGTGTGACTATAACACAAAGTGGATTTACAGGGTGAATAAATGTTTAGACTCAAATGTTTGAACCAATTATAAACCATGAATAGCGCAGCTGTCATCTGCACTGTGACAGGGCTGTCAGAACGAAGAGGCAGCTTCTAATTCTGTTTCCCCCAAAACATCATCGTCATCACCCGACAGCGTGGTGTCGATTCATTAGCACTGAGCGCGTTTCCAGGTTGAGCAGTGACTCAGTCAGCGGCGTGATGGACGGTAATAACGCGTCCTCACTAAACTCTGACTTCATGTACGATCAATATCGATCTTATCTTTAACTCGGAGGAGACGGCAGCTTCACGTGGAGCCTGTGTAGATTAACCACAGGAGGTTGCAGAGCAGAGTGTGACCTTTGACCCCACATCAGTGGGTCATATGTGAGCGTCCCCACTCTGCAGTCCTGGTGAGACGAGGAACCCATTAACCTGAAGGCGTTGGGAGTTAGTCCGCTGGCGTCGAGTAAAGTCTCTCACAAGACCTTGTCCCCCCGTCCCCCCCGTCCCCACCACACACACATATTTGTTGTTTGGATTACCAGGCAGGTGCTGCTAATCAACGCACTTGATTAGTTGAGCATCAGTAAGAGTGAGCACATCTGTAAAGCAGAGGTTTGGAGCGCTCAGGTGTGTTAATGCCACAGTCCTCTCAGGAATGGACGTCCAGCAAAGTCCCCCTGAGGTCAGACCGGGCTGTGCTCCACTGCAGACTCTACAGGCCTCAGTTAGCAGGCTGAAGGTTAAAGGTCATGGCAGGTTTGGAAAGGCTAGCAGCACAGCTGAGGTTTGCAAAGCTGCATCTGAACAAAGAACAAGACGGCTGGAACAGACGAGACCACAGAGGAGACGTTAATGCACAAAACCAACTCCTCAGACCAGCTGTGAGCACGTGGAGTGGACCGTGAACTCCTCAGTATACATGTGTCCCACAGCTACAGGACAAAGATCCAATCACAGCAGCAAACCTGCAACAGAACAGCTGAAGAAGGACAGAATGAAGCTGCAGCGATGGTGATGTCACAGCGCAGAGCTCAGCTTGACTGAGATGCTGCAGCTTCAACGAGCTGTGCTGAAAACCTCTGTGAGCTGAAGCAACGCCGTAAAGAAGAGTAGACACCATCACAGCAGCTTACTGTTGCTGAAGGCGGTCCTACGAGCTGCTGAATCTTATTGGTCTAAAATCAAAAACAGGAATTGGCACATGTTATAGTTATCTTTAGGAAAAATAAGTATGGAAGAGTTCAGATCCATCAGTGTTCGCACTTAAACAGGGTTTTTCTGAGATTGAAGGACTTTGGACAAATCCAGTCGCTTCATAAGTCTCTGGTTTTTGTCTCTATGGCAACAGTATCTTGACAGCTCATCACCACTGTCGCCACCATTGTGCGAAGGACTGGCGTCGCCCCATTCCTGTCTCTGTCCGCCTTATCTCGCTGCTCGGAAATAGACATCCCCATTTTTCCCCGGTGACGAGTCCCGCCCACACGATGTGCTGCCACAAACGGAGCGGCGGTGACGACACCGGCTGAGAGGTTCAGAGATTTCTGAACGCGGTCACATTCAGAAACCAAACCTCTAACTGTGCAGCCAAGTTTGTTCTTTAGAGCTGAGACTGAATCCACTCAGCCTCTTAGTCCCGATCTGTTCACCTCAACAAGACCTGCAGGGTCAGGACAGATGACTGCGAGAGGGAGGGGCTAAACAGGCACCTGGAAATCAAAGTGTCTTCTGAGAGAAACTGTACTTCCTGTGAAAGGAAAGAACGTGTGAATGTGTGCGATAAACAGGGTGGATGTGAGAGGGTGGAGTTAAACTCAGGTGTATTCATGGTTGTTATTGGTGACAAAAGGGTTTACTCCGGTCTGAATCAGCTGGTGTTGAGCTTTGGTTCCTCACAGAGAATACTCACACGTAATGCAGCCGTCAGTATGTTTTACCTGAGCTTCCTCCTCTGAGACTGCAGACTCAAACCGAACCATCCATCCATCTTCATCCGCTTTATCCGAGGCCGGGTCGCGGGGGCAGCAGCCTAAGCAAAGAGGCCCAGACCTCCCTCTCCCCAGCCACCTCCTCCAGCTTATCCGGGGGAACACCAAGGCGTTCCCAGGCCAGCCGAGAGATATAATCTCTCCAGCGTATCCTGGGTCTGCCCCGGGGCCTCCTCCCGGTGGGACATGCCTGGAACACCTCTCCCAGGAGGCGCCCAGGAGGCATCCTTGTCAGATGCCCGAACCACCTCAGCTGGCTCCTTTCGATGTGGAGCAGCAGCGGCTCTACTCTGAGCCCCTCCCGGATGGCCGAAGCTCTCACCCTATCTCTAAGGGAGAGGCCAGCCACCCTTCGGAGGAAGCTCATTTCTGCCGCTTGTATCCGCGATCTCGTTCTTTGCGTCACTACCCACAGCTCGTGGCCATAGGTGAGGGTAGGGACGTAGATCGACCGGTAAATTGAGAGCTTCGCTTTTACACTCAGCTCCCTCTTCACCACGACGGACCGGTGCAGCGTCTGCATTACTGCAGCTGCAGCCCCAATCCGTCTGTCGATCTCCGGCTCCCTTCTCCCATCACTCGCGAACAAGACCCCGAGGTACTTGAACTCCTCCACTTGGGGCAGGAACTCATCCCCGACCCGGAGTGGGCACTCCACCCTTTTCCGGCTGAGAACCATGGCCTCAGATTTGGAGGTGCTGATCCTCATTCCCGCTGCTTCACACTCGACTGCGAACCGCTCCAGTGCGAGCTGGAGGCCCTCACCCGATGAAGCCAACAGAACCACATCATCCGCAAAAAGCAGAGATGAGATTCTGAGGCCACCAAAGCGAAAGCCCTCCGCCACTTGGCTGCGCCTAGAAATCCTGTCCATAAAAATTATGAACAGAACCGGTGACAAAGGGCAGCCCTGGCGGAGCCCATCACCCACCGGGAACGAGTCCGACTTATTGCCGGCAACGCGAACCAAGCTCTTGCAACGGTTGTACAGGGATCGAATGGATCAAACCGAACCAGTCCTCCTTAAATTTACATCAGTGCATCAGGATGTAAACTTTAACCTGAGAGTCTGAGGGGACTCGGGGTGGGTTTAAAAAATCATTTTTTCCAATTCAAAATGATTTTAGTTTGAATAAAACGATATTCATTCATTAAATCCTGAATCGATTTTTAACTGTAAATATATTTTGCCAGAAACGCCAGAATCTCAGGTTAAAGGTCACAAAACTATTTCAGCACCTGCCAAACCGGTGAAACAGTAAATGAGAGCAGGTACACGGTCACTCGATGGTACGGACACGCCCCCGGGGCTGAAAGCCGACGTCTCACAGATTCTGAGGCTGCAGGTTTCATCACTCCAGCCAAAGTTCACTGAACCAGCAGCAAAAGAAGATCCAAACTACACGTTCGATAAACATCGTCATGAATTCTCTTTTACTTTTGCTTCCACCACGATAAAATCACACTTCCTCACAGCTCTCTCTCTCAGCGTACTCCAGTTTACCATCAAACATCTCAGTTTTCTGCATTATTCTGTTGCTTGTTACGTACGAGTCTACAGTTGTGTTCAGTGCTGTCGGCCGCTGGTTTTTTTCCTCCAAAAATGACAGTAAAGCCTCATTTCTGTAAACTTTTTAAAGTGATGCCAAATTACAAAACTCTTCGCTGTGCGTGTAATCAAACCTCTGTAACTTTGCTCTGCTTCACTTCAGCAGCATCAGGTAACGTAAAGATGTTGATTCGTGGTTTTCTTCAGTTTTTGACCGACTGCAGAATATTTTTAAGGTTCTCTGTTAGAAAAAGCCAGAACAGGAACATGTGCTTCATGTTTTTCTGTTTTATCCTCAGTGACTTTGACACAAAGGCGTCTGCTGTGATGCTCACTCCTCTGATGAAGTCTCGCAGCGTCAGCCTTGTTTTTATACATATATAAAGTATGGCGATGTGCTGATAAATGATCAGAATTATAATATTTCTGACCGTTTGAGTCCAAATTGAATTAAATCGAATTGATCACAGAAATCAAAATCGATACCCAGCCCTAATGGAGACGGACTCACTGACGGAGCCTCTGGTGGACACTAGAGGAACTGCAGCTGTAGTACTTTGAGTCGCAGCTTCATCTCTTCGCCCTGAGGCCGACGCTTGCTTCGTTTTGATTTGACATGCATCTGCAGCTGTGGCACATCCTGGTTCAGGTTATTGTAGTGAGTTGGATCTAATGTATATTTGAGTGACTATATTTGAATATGCTTCAGTAAAGCTGGTGTTAGAGAGTGGAGCGGTTCCTTTGTCTCCCTGTGGAGAGGTTATGTCAGGCTGTGTTCCTGTGCATGAGCATTAAAGTGTGAAGCCAAAGCAGGGACGTGTGCCGAGGCTCGGAGACGACAGACCTCAGCTTCATGTTTGAGTCTGGAAGCAATAAACTCCATTCTGTTTTATTCTATATTTGACTATTTTTACTCCGTAATTTTCCTTTTTTTGCTCTTAATCTACCGATTTTTACTTTTTTGTTTTTGACAGAGGCCCATGAAAATAGAAATCGTAATCTCTTTTTCTTGAGGTGTTTCAGGGAAACATTTAGACCTAGAATCTGAATCAAGCATCCAACCCTGTAGATGCTGAGCAGATCTCCCTCGGCCGCCGAAGCTGCTGCAGTGGGAATATTGCTCATAGGTGCTCAAAGCCGCCAGGAACTGACCGCATGAGTCCAAAACATCAGCGTTTTTGGATTTTGATGAGTGTGTTGGTGTGTCGTGTGTATATATATCTGACTATGTGTGTGTGTGTGTTCCTCTTGTCTGCAGGTTTGAAAGACTGGAAGTTTTGGCAGTTTTTGCCTCCACTGTTCTCGTCCAGCTGGGAGCTTTGTTCATCCTGAAGGAAAGGTGTGTAGGTCTCTCTAACACACACTTTTAATCCTCCTGTAGGAACATTCAAACGTTTGTGAACCCGTGGTTTGTTCGGGTAAAAGTGTGAACACACACTTCATTCACGTCTAAGTGGAAAAAGTCCTTCTTTCTTTACTCCTGCCAGCGTTTTTCAAACAGTGATCTCACAAACTGACAGTTATAGTTCTTGCAAACTGTGATGAGACTGATGTTAACCCTTTAAAACCGGTCAGAGCAGCATGCTCCGTTTTGCGTAACTATTTTTAAATCCCGGTAGCTCTGCAACCACATAAGCTAGCACAATAATTTTTTTTTGCATATGAAACCGGAGGAGTTGTACTTACATCTTATGCCATCAGCTTGTCCTCGGTCACAGTTTCCTTCCACATAAGTTTTGCAAAAACTGCATAAAAAGCACTTGCAGCAACAAAAACATAATATTCCAGAAACACGCTTTGCCGATCCGATCAGCTGTTCGTAACACTTCCTACGTCCATCAGTGCGAACTTTTGCATGTCCGCCATGACCTGCTCGAAACCGGAAGTGACGTCATTTTCGCGGAAATGTAGTTTTTTACCATCAGGGCCTCATGAGCCTATACTGGTGTTTTTAAAAGTTATGTTTGACTTTATGACTTTCTGTGTGGTTTCTGGGATGCTTAGGACTCATATTGCACTGCTGGAAATAGTTTATTTTGATGCATATGCTGCTTTTTTGCAAATTTGCATCATAATATTTATTTTCGTTTTTCCTGCAGTGTATAAAAATTGGTGTATTTCAAAAATAAAACTATGAAGACACTCAAAATAAATTTCCTGTGGTGGGAAACTATTTTGTGCAACTTTTTTGTATTTACAGTTTTGAGGGATAAGCCTCTTAAATTTCTCTAACTAGAAATATATGTTAAAAAAGCAAAAACGATTTTCAATTTTTTTGTAGTTTATTGCACTTTCTTGCAATTTATGTAATTACTATGCACTTAATGCAGACATATTATTAAAATGTAGGCTGTAATGGTTGTATTGATGTATAGCAACTTGAAATGCTCCCAAAAATGGCTCCACAGCATGTAAACATATAATATAAGCTCTGGCGGACTTGGTTCTATGGTAGGTCTTAAAGGGTTAAACAACTGGACAAAAATGGGTGTGAAATAGTTTTTCTGCTAAACTCTAAAACACAAACACTTTTTGGCCAAGTGGGTTTCTGTAGTGTGTGTGTGTGTGTGTGTGTGTGTGTGTGTGTGAGATGTTTTTCAGACTGTGGGAATGTCACTGCCTAGCTGTGTCTGTCAGTGTAACACACACACAAACACACAGTCACACCTTCAGGTGGTCTGTGTGAGGTTGTCCTGCGGTCAGTTCTCAGGGGAGGGAGGGGTTCCTTTCCCTTTCCAGTAAACTGAAACACACACAGACACACACACAGGTCTGTTCACACTTTCATCTGCAGACACATGTGTGTGTTTTGGGAATATTGGCCTCAGCATTTATCAATCCGCATAAATGCATTTATTAACGGAGCGTCGAGGAAAACTGACCACACACACCTAAAATAGCACAGAGCAGTTTGTAAACGTGGCCTTTGTGTAAGAGCAAAATGAGATTCACAGAAAGTTCATTTGTATTTATTACTGCGACTCGCTCCACAGGAGAGCGTCCTGACTGCTGTGCCTTCCATTATAACGTTGAGTTACTCTGCAAACCACGAGTCAGCCTGCAGTGTGTGGAGGATGTGCTGCTACGAGGTCTTTAATCGGGCCTGACGTTTAAGGATTTTAAATTCATTTCTCCACAGAGACACTAATGATGGGGAAATGTGCTCTCTGTCTGCGCTCAGTCAGGACTCTGCAGCTTAGCCTGGGTCTTAGTTTTAATATTGCAAACCTGAATGCTGCATAAAGTGATTTACTCCGAGTAAACTTGATTAGCTCCATTAATAAAAGCAAAAATCTCATCAGGGTTAAATACGGCCGATCGGTTTGTGGTTCAGTGAGGTTAAAGTCTTCAGTTCAGACCTGTGAAAAACAAAAACAGCACTGCAGCTGTCAGTGAAATGTCTCAGGTAAATTCAACACGTCAAGTTCACCACGACTCGTACATCAGCTGGATCATCGGTGTGGCGAGCTTCTAATTCCGACCTAACACACCGAGGGTCACGAGATTTACTGCTGCAGAGTCTGTCTCTCTGTGCAGATTCACGGAGGTGACATGGATGAAAAACAGCCTGCACCTCATTTTCAGTGCCTAAATTTAACCATGAAGGTGTTTAGTCCCAGAACCTCAGGGCTGAGAGAGCGCGCAGATATTCTGGGATGTTCTTCTTCACGAGTGATGCAAAGGAGGAATGTGAGGTTTGATACAGACGTGTTATCAGACTGAGCTCAGCTTTAGATCTGTCAGTCCACCTACCCTCTGTCTGTGGCTCCCTCTGTCCGTGGGTCCATCTGTCTGTGGGTCCCTCTGTCTGTGGCTCCCTCTGTCCTTGTGTCCCTCTGTCTGTGGCTCCCTCTGTCCTTGTGTCCCTCTGTCTGTGGGTTCCTCTGTCTGTGGGTCCTTCTGTCTGTGGGTCCCTCTGTCCTTGTGTCCCTCTGTCTGTGGGTCCCTCTGTCTGTGGGTTCCTCTGTCTGTGGCTCCCTCTGTCTGTGGCTCCCTCTGTCCTTGTGTCCCTCTGTCTGTGGGTTCCTCTGTCTGTGGGTCCTTCTGTCTGTGGGTCCCTCTGTCTGTGGGTCCCTCTGTCTGTGGGTTCCTCTGTCTGTGGCTCCCTCTGTCGGTGGCTCCCTCTGTCGGTGGCTCCCTCTGTCCTTGTGTCCCTCTGTCTGTGGCTCCCTCTGTCTGTGGGTCCCTCTGTCTGTGGCTCCCTCTGTCCTTGTGTCCCTCTGTCCTTGTGTCCCTCTGTCTGTGGGTTCCTCTGTCTGGGGGGTTCCTCTGTCTGTGGCTCCCTCTGTCCTTGTGTCCCTCTGTCTGTGGGTTCCTCTGTCTGTGGGTTCCTCTGTCTGTGGGTTCCTCTGTCCGTGGCTCCCTCTGTCTGTGGGTTCCTCTGTCTGTGGGTTCCTCTGTCTGTGGGTTCCTCTGTCTGTGGCTCCCTCTGTCCTTGTGTCTGTGGGTTCCTCTGTCTGTGGCTCCCTCTGTCCTTGTGTCCCTCTGTCGGTGGCTCCCTCTGTCCTTGGGTCCCTCTGTCTGTGGCTCCCTCTGTCTGTGGCTCCCTCTGTCTGTGGCTCCCTCTGTCCTTGTGTCCCTCTGTCGGTGGGTTCCTCTGTCTGTGGCTCCCTCTGTCTGTGTCCCTCTGTCGGTGGCTCCCTCTGTCCTTGTGTCCCTCTGTCCTTGGGTCCCTCTGTCTGTGGCTCCCTCTGTCTGTGGCTCCCTCTGTCTGTGGCTCCCTCTGTCCTTGTGTCCCTCTGTCTGTGGCTCCCTCCGTCCTTGTGTCCCTCTGTCCTTGTGTCCCTCTGTCTGTGGGTTCCTCTGTCTGTGGGTTCCTCTGTCTGTGGGTTCCTCTGTCCGTGGCTCCCTCTGTCTGTGGGTTCCTCTGTCCTTGTGTCCCTCTGTCTGTGGGTTCCTCTGTCTGTGGCTCCCTCTGTCCTTGTGTCCCTCTGTCGGTGGCTCCCTCTGTCCTTGTGTCCCTCTGTCCTTGGGTCCCTCTGTCTGTGGCTCCCTCTGTCTGTGGCTCCCTCTGTCTGTGGCTCCCTCTGTCTGTGGGTTCCTCTGTCTGTGGCTCCCTCTGTCCTTGTGTCCCTCTGTCGGTGGGTTCCTCTGTCTGTGGCTCCCTCTGTCCTTGTGTCCCTCTGTCGGTGGCTCCCTCTGTCCTTGTGTCCCTCTGTCTGTGGCTCCCTCTGTCTGTGGCTCCCTCTGTCATGAACTCTTGGATGACCAGAACCATGAGGCTGCAGATGCAAACAGCAGGAATGAGATTTGTCTTTCGAGGTACGGGGAGGAGCTCAGACAGGAGGAGCTCTGAAGGCGGCGTGGAGTTGCAGCTCCGTCAGGTTGAGGTGGTTTAGGAAAGAAAGTCAGGAAACATGGCTCTCTTTGGAGGATTTGCAGTTACGAGTAGAAACTCAAATGAACAGGTTAAAAGTCGTGACCATTTCATCTGATACACTCATGTTTGGTGACTGTGCACCAGGCCAGGCACTCGAGGGTTAAATCTTCCTGTGTGCTGCTGGTGGACGTTCACGGCTTTGATGCTGCTGTTTAATTTAAAGGTCTGTGATTTTCTTCGTTTCTGCTCCTCCCTGTGAGCGAGGCAGCGCACACACACACAAAGATTTGTGTGTGTGTGCGCGTGCATGTTGGGGGAGGGGGGGGCATCTGTGCACACCATGAAAGGCTCAGTAGGGCAGCAGCACAGGGGGCGGAGCCAGATGAAACCATGTCATGCATGCTTGTGCGTGCATGTGTGTTAATGTATTTCCTGTTTTCTCTCTGTTTGTTCACCCCTTGTCTCCTTTCATTCATTTCATTTGTCTCGATCACTCTGCCTCTAGCTCTCACACACACACACACACACACGCACACACACACACACACACACACAGTGTAGTCCCACCTGGCCGCTGTTGTTGACGGTGTTTGTTTCTGTTTTGTTAGTGTGGAGCGCTTCATGGAGCAGCCTGAGGTCCATACGTAAGTATTACCCCTGCACCCACACACACACACACACACACACACACACACACATTCCCATGTGACATTGTAAAATAAACAGACACAGCATGATACCCCCGTGTGTGTCTGTAAAAGCACACACACAGAGCCTGCCAGCTGTTGTCAGAACAGAACATCCCAAACAAACTGGGTCAGACAGACCCACAAACACGGCGGGATTGGGACTGAGTCGGAGGATGGTGTTTGTCCACAGCAGCACGCTGAACCCTCGCCTCCTTCACTGACCAGTCTGCATACACCAACTAAAGCAGACCAGTATCGTTAGTGGTATCGTTTATGTTTTCCATACCTACCGAGTGTTTTCCTGGTGTCAGAGTTTTCTGTAGGTTGTTCAGATTTCTTGTCACGTCTGAAATAAACATCAAGGTAATCAGAGTGGAGATATGAGCGTTGGGAAGGTGGAGCGTGGAGGTTTTACTGAACCTTTGAGGCGTCAGCGCAGCCAAACACCAAAGTTTAACTCAGTTTGCGTCTGAATGGGAAGTCTCTGGTCTATATTTTAGTTTGTCGACGGTACAGGAGTGCGAGTCTCTTCAGCACAGACAGCAGAATGATGGATGCGTGTTCTGAAGCTGTGAGCTGAGAACTCTCACAGGCGCCATCTTGGTCTTTTAGAACCAGAGTGACGAGCGAGAGGACTTTAGAAAACCTGCGATTTTGTTCAGCGGTGACTGAAGATGGAGTGAGACGCTGACTCCAGATTGGTCCCAGTGATGCGAGCACTGTACCAAACCATCGCGGTAAAGGGAGCTGAGTCGCTAACGGTCGTGAACTCAGATGGAAGTGGTCAGCCGAGTTCGTCTCCTGGATATCAGGACGCCAAACCAAAAGGAGACCCCGGGTTAGTCCAGGAAAGCTTGGGGATAACCTGATGCTGCCCAAGCTTCTCGTTACCCCCACGTGACGCAGCAATACTTCTCATGGTGGAGGTTTCAGGCTGGCCTTCCATGTCAGAAGCACCTCGTGCTGATGTCCCGCCTTCATGCAAAGTGATCCTTCAATAACTTTAGTTTAAGTTTCCTGCACTGTTTTGTATCTGGTGGTTGGTATTTCAGGATCCACAGGATCCATATCTCTGATATGTTTACCACTCAGAATAAGTCAATCCATCGTACCCTTCACTCTGATTGGCGGTTGCCTCCATCGCTTGTCTCAACCTCGCTTTTAGAACCAGCTCACCGATTGTTATTTTTCCAGTCATCACTACAGGTTGTTGATTTTGAGTTTTCTCTTAGTTTCAGCAGGACTGGAAGTCTTTTTCGTCCCACACCTGTCGCCCCCTGGTGGATGTTAAACAGAATGCAGGTTTAAGGCAGTATCGGCTTCGTGTTTCAGAAACTGCGGCTCTCTTTTATACTGATTACACGACGACTCCCCTAAACTCCCAACCAGACGACCCAGAGTCAGTGATAGTTATTTTAAAATCTGACCAAAACAATCACGATTATTGATTTCTGCAATATAATTTCTCCTCTCTCGCTCGTCCCCTCTCCGTCTTTGTCCATCTCTCGGTTCTAAAGCAGATTAGCGACGGCTTTTATAAAATAAAACAGCGAGCTTTAAACCTGTCTCTTGTGACGAGATTACCCCCCCACTCCGCTCTCTCTCTCTCTCCTCTCTGACGAGATGTGATTGGACGGCATGAAAGGTGTCCGCCGAGCGAGAGACATCCACACACTCTCTCTCTCTTTAATCTCCTTTTTAAAGGGAGGAGGAGGTTATCATCCAGTTATTCTGGCTCACCGTCGGGCAGCGTTTCGCCTCCCGCTGATTGTTTGGACCAAATTTCTAGGCTCTTAAATGGATTGTCCCGTGTGATTAGTGTGAGTGTGTGTGTGTGTGTGTGTGTGTGTGTGTGTGTGTGTGTGTGTGTGTGTGTGAATCTGTGCTCACACTACACAGTCACTCGACTTCTTCTGGGGACACAAAGACAAAGCCTTAAAAACATTAACCATTAAATTTTAATCACTCAAACGGCCGTCGAGCTCAAACTCTGTTTGTTTGTTTATTAAGTCTCATTAACACGGTTTACTGAGCATCTATTTACAGGCTCTTATTACAAGGATGTTAATTAAAAACACTAATCTGTACTTCAGCTGTTTAGCTGACGACGACTTTTTTTAGATTTCACTTGTTAAAATGTTTCAAACCTTAAAATTGTTGGTTTACTTTGACAAACTCTAAACGTTTTACCTTCATGTGTACAGCAGGTCTTAGAGCAGTGCTTCACCCATTAAAGAGGCGTACATATCCCAGCATGCATGGCTGTAGCTCAGATCAGTGATGACAGATGAAGGCGACCCTGTAAACGTGCGCTTTCAGGGTCACACTTTAGGAGGTACAGCCTTGAGAGCGCGGTCAGATGATCTGAGGGCCCGATCGCTGGGAAAGGTCTCGGGGAGGCGAGGGTGTGGCCACGTGGGGGTTCAGTCTGTTTGCTCCACTTCATCGTTTCAGTGTTTGTTTAGTAAGTGAAACCCTCGAGGTTTCAGTTTTTTAAAGGTTTAAGTTTTTAGTTTTAGATAACTACAATAACCTCGTGCAGCAAGCCGATCATCAGCTCCTGAATCCAACTCTGATCGATGGAAATCCATCCCTGATCAGAGCTCGATGCTCAAAGAGCCGCAGCTAAAAAATACAAAAATCTCAGTGAACGCAAAATATAAAGAAGATGGCACACCTGAGGTTGCCAGCACAAATTATTTCATTTAAATAGAAAGAAAAAGCAAATATAAGTTCATCGTTCCAGCATCTTAATCCACAATCGACCGTCATTCCTTTAACATGTATGTTTAAAATACAAAAAGTGTATCTTAGATTTTTTCATGGACTTTATTCTACTTCTTCATCTGAAAATGAACAAAAGCGACTGCAGTCATAAACCTTTAAAGCAATATTTGTGTTTGGCTCCTTGAATTGAGGCGATCAGAGTCCTTTGATTCAGATCTGTCTACATGTGAACCTCGTGTTCCTGTGGGAACGTCTGCAGACCTAACCGTGTCTGGATAACATGTTGAACGTGTTCCTCTCTGTCTGCAGCGGGCGTCTGCTGGTCGGGACCTTCGTCGCTCTCTTCTTCAACCTGCTGACTTTACTGTCGGTCAGGAACAAACCATTCGCCTACGTCTCAGAAGGTACGTCCTGCCTCTTCATCGCAGTTAAACCAGCGCGTGTCCTCACCTGCTGTGTGTGTGTGTGTGTGTGTGTGTGTGTGTGTGTGTGTGTGTGTGTGTGTGTGTATTCATATCTTCGTGGGGTCCCCACAAGCTTGAAGGCATTTTTTGAGACTCAAAATGTGGCTTTAGTGTCAGGGTTACAGTTGGGTTATGGTCAGGCTCAGGCTAAGGGTTAGCATTTATTTTTCAAGTAGATGTCCTCACTAAGATAGCAAAACGAGAATGTGTGTTTGCAGTTGCTATTGTTATCTGAACCCATCACTAAGGTTTCTGTGAGACGTGTTATCTAAAGGTTTTGGGGCATCATTTTGAAGCACATATCAAAAACACTCAGTTCAACCCAAACCTAATGGATTCAGAGCCTTTTACAAACAAGAGTGAAATGAATGTCTTTAGATTTGAAGCTTTAACCCTTTAAAGCCGGCACGCTCTGTTTTGCGTAACTATTTTTAAATCCCGGTAGCTCTGCAACCACGTAAGCTAACGCAATAATTTTTTTTGCATATGAAACCGGAGGAGTTGTACTTACATCTTATGCCATCAGCTTGTCCTCGGTCACAGTTTCCTTCCACATATAGTTTTGCAAAAACTGCATAAAAAGCACTTGCAGCAACAAAAACATAATATTCCAGAAACACGCTTTGCCGATCCGATCAGCTGTTCATAACACTTCCTACATTAGAATAGACGTCAGCGCGAACTATCGCATGTCCGCCATGACCTGCCCGAAACCGGAAGTGACGTCATTTTCGCGGAAAATAGTAGTTTTTTACCATCAGGGCCTCATGAGCCTATACTGGTGTTTTTATAAGTTATGTTTGACTTTCTGACTTTCTGTGTGGTTTCTGGGATGCTTAGGACTCATATTGCACTGCTGGAAATAGTTTATTTTGATGCATATGCTGCTTTTTTTCAAATTTGCATTATAATATTTATTTTCGTTTTTCCTGCAGTGTATAAAAATTGGTGTATTTCAAAAATAAAACTCTGAAGACACTCAAAATAAATTTCCTGTGGTGGGAAACTATTTTGTGCAACTTTTTTGTATTTACAGTTTTGAGGGATAAGCCTCTTAAATTTCTCTAACTAGAAATATATGTTAAAAAAACAAAAACGATTTTACATTTTTTTGTAGTTTATTGCACTTTTTTGCAATTTATGTAATTACTATGCACTTAATGCAGACATATTATTAAAATTTAGGCTGTAATGGTTGTATTGATGTATAGCAACTTGAAATGCTCCCAAAAATGGCTCCACAGCATGTAAACATATAATATAAGCTCTGGCGGACTTGGTTCTATGGTCGGTCTTAAAGGTTAAAGCGGCTCCATGCTCCTGAAGGTTTCCTGAAGTCCCTTTTAAGAACATTTAAAAGCACCAGGAGTCGACTCGCCGTCCACCCACGTAGGATACAGACTTCCCGCTCGCTCCCAGTGAACATCAGCTCAGCTCCGTCTCCAAACCATCACAGGAGCTCTCAGCGCCATCTTTAAACCTCCTCTTTCAGTCTTCCTGCTCTCCTCCTGTCACAGCTCACCCCTGACACTCGTCTCCACCCGCTCCACCCGCTCCACCCGCTCCACCCTGCCTATAATCACCTGAATTAAAATTCTCCAGAGCAGAACAAGGACTAATGTTGGAGTTGAAGTCCACCTGAGCTTCGTAGCGATAACTGAACTTTAAAAATCTGATGGATGAAAAAGTAAAAATAAACCTCAGAATATACCTGGGCAACCAGGTGTACACCTGTGCAGGGAGGAGGAGCCTGAAAGGTCCATAAACAACAAGCCACACAGCTTAGAGCCTTCTTTGCTCCCTTCATTCCTTCACTCCAGCCTCCTTTTCCCATCATTTCTCCTTAAAAATCCAAACCGTCATCATGTGGAGAAATAAAAAGATGGAAGGAGACGACAGATCCTCTCCTCCTCTCCTTTCCTCTCATGTGTTCCCCTCGTCTCCTCTCCTCTCCGGCTGACTCACTGCATGAACAGTCTACCGATGAATGAGGTCAGAGAGAGTGTGTGTGTGTGTGTGTGTGTGTGTGTGTGTGTGTGTGTGTGTGTGTGTGTGTGTGTTCGTCAGCTGTCTGTTCTTGCGTTCGGAGCAGTCTCAACATCACTTAACATCTGACATTTTGGAACAGGAGGGGGATGAAGCTGCACGCGCTCGCACACAAACACACACGGGCACTTAACTTTGCTGAAGCACACAATCTCTCACTCATTACACACACACATGCACGCACACACACATGCACACACACACACATGCACGCACACACACATGCACGCACACACACATGCACGCACACACACATGCACGCACACACACATGCACGCACACACACAGCATCTCTGATGGAGCGAGACTAAAAGTGCATTACGCAACCATGTTCCAGACAGTGGTAATGTAGTGTGCCAGGGGGCCATGCGAGCAGAAAGACATGCCAACACACTCACACACACACACACACACACACACGCGGCGTCCTCGTGCACACGGATCATAAATAAGTCACTCCATTAAAATGTTTGTTTAGACTGACTCACCCTGCTAGCAAAACAAACAGAGCACACACACTCTCCCTCACACACACACACACACACACTCGGGGGTTGAGCAGGATGGGATGTGAAGGGCCTTTGACCCGACGCCGAGCCTTCGGGCTTCGCGGCGTCTTCAAACATTAAAGGTGGGACGGCGCAGCCGAGCGAGAGCGCTAATCTTTTTTTAAAGACGAGCGGGAGGTATTTTTATCCCTCATCGTGGAGGCGGCGACGCCCTCCTCACTTTAAACACTGTAATCAGATTCCCCCCACCCCCGCCCACCCAACAACCAAAAAAGAAGAAGAAGAAATCTGGTAACTGCGAGTGTCAGATCTATAGGACGGAGCTGATAGAGGCAGCTGTGGAGTGAAACAGCTGGGACACTGAGACAGAAACGTGTCCTCCACTCTCCATCTCGAGCTTCTCCGTTCCTCCACAACAAGCGTCATCGTGTCTGAAACTGTAACGCTGAAGGACTCGGGCCAGGACGCAGGCTGGGCGGAGTCTGTCACACCTGCTTCCTCTACAGAGATCCGATATGGTTTTCTATCAGTTTGTTCATAAGCCCGACTCATCTCTGTCAGCTGGGCTCTTTTAATCGTCACTTCGAGCACTGAGTACCTGCAGCGGTGAATCTTGTAGCTCAGCTGTGTTCGACAAAATCAAAGCCTGTAGTGAAAAGATGCAGGAGGAGAAACAGGAAACAATTTTATGATCATAAAATATTCCTACAGCTGGGGTCATACGTGTGTGGCGAGCACATAAATATAAAAAACTTTATTCTTTAATCTTCACTCTAATCTAAACATGAACTTTAATCATACAGAATCTTAAACTTAAAATAATTCCCTTGTACAAGTATAAATTACAAAGTTGAGTATTTGATGCATTTCCAGAAAACCATGGCACCACAGCACAGAAGTATTCGAGTAAATGTAATAAGTTACCCTCCAGCACCGCCCATGCTCTCATCCAATGAGAACTGTAAGATTAATACGGCGCAGGTGAGAGGCTCTGCGATCAGTGTCGATGATCCGACCAATCACGTTTGTATTCATTGAGAGGCGTTAAATACAGGAGTGACATCATGAAGCGCTCGAAGGGCAGAAACCACATTTTCCAAAACAGAAAAGTTTAAAAAAAATAAGAAAGTGAACTCAGTTTAACCTGCGAGGACCCGGCTCCTCATGTGTGGACATCACATTTTTGTCAGAAACAAAAATCAGGCAACTCTTTGTTTTCACATTGATCAGGTCCCGATCAGCTCAGATAGCAAAGATTAAAAACGCCATCAAAGAGTTCGGCGGTTAAAAATAACAGTTCGAGCTTCCTTTGGTTTTAAATGCGACACTGACCCCAGTTTCCTCGTGTTTGATCTGAACAGTTTAACAAGTGCAGCCATCGATGAGCCGGGCTCATCATGTCCGTGCACTGCTCCACCCTCGCTCCACCCTCGCTCCACCCTCGCTCCACCCTCGGACCCTCAGACAGGCTGCTGTATTAAACCGATCTTTCTCTCTCCTCAGCGGCCAGCAGCAGTTGGCTTCAGGAGCACGTGGCAGATTTAAGTCGAAGGTAAGGACGCTTCCTCGCTCTGCTTACACTCACACACACACACATCTATCCTGCCCAGGTGTATGTCCTCTGGGGTCAAAGGTCAGCCTCATTGATTCGTCTTCTCAGAAACAGCTGTTAGATCAGTTTCTGTCCGCAGAGGCGAGGCAGCAGGGGGCTGAATATCCCCCCGCTGACAGTTTCTGGTCACCTGATATTTGTGGTTGGAAGCTGAGACTTTGCACCAGAGCAGAGTTTGTCTTAAATTCTGTTGATCCGGAGGATCAGCGCCCAGAAGAACTGCCGACGTTTTCCTTGGTCAGGAAGGAAAAGCCTGCGAAGCTACGCCACCGATGCTGCGTTAGTTCAGTGAATATTATCGTAACCGCGAGTCTTTCTGAGGCCGATCGATGGCGTTTAAGAGAATGAGACGTCAGCAACAACAGGCACGACTCTTCTGCAGCATCATCAAACTGCACCCGTCACGCTCAGCCTGGGTCGTGGCCGACCCGGGGAAACAGCCACACCGGTCCGTCCGTTTGAACTGGAGGGATTTGGACGTTTTGAGTCTCAGCGGCGCCGCAGAGTTTGATTTTTAGAGTTGGACAATGGCAGATGACCTCAGGGGGCGTACCACAGGAAGTGACATTAAGCAAATGAAAGCGAAATAAGGCGTCAGTGACGCAGACGCACAGACTGGCAGATGACCCTCTGACAGCCAAACGCCTCCAGGAAAAAGTTTGTGTTCCCCGAGTGGTTGGCGTGTGGTTGGCGAGTGGTTGGCGTGTGGTTGGCGTGTGGTTGGCGAGTGGTTGGCCAGTGGTTGGCCAGTGGTTGGCGAGTGGTTGGCGAGTGGTTGGCGAGTGGTTGGCCAGTGGTTGGCGTGTGGTTGGCGAGTCGTTGGCCAGTGGTTGGCGAGTGGTTGGCGAGTGGTTGGCGAGTGGTTGGCGAGTGGTTGGCCAGTGGTTGGCGTGTGGTTGGCGTGTGGTTGGCGTGTGGTTGGCGAGTGGTTGGCGAGTGGTGGGCGAGTGGTGGGCGAGTGGTTGGCGTGTGGTTGGCGAGTGGTTGGCGAGTGGTTGGCGTGTGGTTGGTGAGTCGTTGGCCAGTGGTTGGCGTGTGGTTGGTGAGTCGTTGGCGTGTGGTTGGCGTGTGGTTGGCGAGTGGTTGGTGAGTGGTTGGTGAGTGGTGGGCGAGTGGTGGGCGAGTGGTTGGCGTGTGGTTGGTGAGTGGTTGGCGAGTGGTTGGCGAGTGGTGGGCGAGTGGTTGGCGTGTGGTGGGTGAGTGGTTGGTGAGTGGTTGGCGTGTGGTTGGTGAGTGGTGGGCGAGTGGTTGGCGTGTGGTTGGTGAGTGGTTGGCGAGTGGTTGGCGAGATGACCCTCTGACGTGTGGTTGGCGAGTGGTTGGCGTGTGGTTGGCGAGTGGTTGGCGAGTGGTTGGCGAGTGGTTGGCGTGTGGTTGCTGGCTGATGAAATCAGTCCAAACCCAGTGACTGCCAATGAGAACAAAGGATGCTCTTTACGGACGCGTGAGAGCGAGTAGCAAGGACTGTCCACTAGGTGGCAGTCGGGTGACGCACGATGTGCTTAATATGTGGGCGGGGCTTATTAACCAGCAGGTGAGGTAAACGTTGATTATTTTAACAGTGAATCGTGCAAAGCTGCTGCAGTCGAATCCAAAAATAGAAACATGGAATCAGGAATTTGAAACGCTTCCCAGAATTCAGCTTCCTTCTGTCAAGTTATGCAATTAAAGCACGAAGCATTAATCGCTGTTTGATGATTGTGTCGTCGCGTCTGATGAAACGCCAAAGGCAACTTCCTGCGTGCAGCCCGTCGACCGGCTCTGAAGCCTCTGCTGCTCCTGTGATAAATATTCCATGCTGCTGCATCGCTCCGGCATCCGAAGTGGGTGAAATATACGATGTCTGCACGCACACGCACACACGCACGCACGCACGCACGCACACACGCACACGCTGAGAGTCAGCGGCTCAGTCGGCGCGGGTTACTCAGGGTGACAGCCTGGAGAGTTGTGCAACAGAACTGCGCCGTGATTGGCTGAGAGGGCAGAAGTGAACAGGACGTCCCAGCCTAGTTTCCACTCTTTGACTGCGTGTGTGCGTGTTACTGTGTGTGTGTTACTGTGTGTGTGTTACTGTGTGTGTGTGTTACTGTGTGTGTGTTATCACAGCCTGTCCCCACTTAACCCCAGCATGGTCTGAGGGCCAACTGGGTTATATAAAGCCTGCTGCTCGGTCAGCCTCACCAGCCAGAAGCCTGAGCTCTGTGTGCACGCGTGTGTGTGTGTGTGTGTGTGCATGCATGTGTGTGTGTGTGTGTGCGTGCATGTGTGTGTGCGTGTGTGTGTGTGTAAGTTGCCACTGGGGAGGAGAGAGACAGAGGAAGTAAAAAACGTGCAGATTTGGATTAACAAGCCCTGATCCTGCTCGTCCGTTACTTCCAAGCATCGCTGCACCGTCTCCAGTTTTTTTAAATAGTAACTTTATTTAAAACACACATGCACAAAATACAACACATTTGTCTACGTCTGCATACAGAGATGAGAAATTCTTTATTATTCCTGGATTTGTGCGTTTGTTACGGCAGACATGATGAAGAGTCACAACATCTGGCAGATGTGTCTTCCTGCGTCTGCGCTCAGGGCAGCTCCTGTGTTAGAGGAGGAGAGGAGGTGGTCGGGATTATCCATGATGGATCACTGTTTCTTGGTGGCCTCCAATCCCAGAGCCCGACTTCCTGATCAGTTTATCCCGTCTGCTGGAGCCTGCAGCTCGATGCTGCTCCCCCATCTTACTGCAGAAATCCACCCTGGAAGCAGAGCCTGCTCGGATCCTTCTCGTATCCAGCCTCTGCACTGGTCTTGAGCTCGGCCTGTTATCAGTGCGGCGCCCAGGTACGCGACTCTCGGACCTCCCTGACATCCTGTCCCAGACGTCAGCTGTGTAGCCGTCCTCTCACCATCTCTGCTGCTATCACATGCAGGAGCAGATCTGTCCTCCTGAACATCACTAACACATCCAGAGTGTTTCTGACCTCAAAGTGTGGAAGGTGAGCAGGAACGGAGACGTTATCGCCTCCTGAGGTGTTTCCTGCAGCTTCTCTCTCAGTAGCAGCTGCTGAATCGCGTCAACGCACGTGAGGAACCAGAGGAGGCGTTTCTAACCGTGCATGCAGAGGACGGCATCAGCCACCCCCAGATTCAGTCTGCGCGCAAACCTCTCAGGGTCAAGGGAGCTTCTACCTGTGCTCTCAGGGGGGCGGAGACTAGTGTCTGCATCACCGTGATAACATGATGGATGGTTGACCTCTGATGGAGCCGACTTGTTGGTCACAGGAGACGTGATTGTGCCACGGCGGTCACGGAGTCCCACGTCTTTTTCTGTCTGTGCAGGCAGGACGTCACCACAGTCAAAATCATTCGACATTTGTTGGTAATTTCATTTTCTCTTTGTTTTCCTTTGTCCATCTAATTGATTGGCCTGGAGAAGACCAGCACACAGATGATTGGACTAGACTAGTGATGTCACAATGAGCTTAGATTAGCCCGGGCAGCAGACAGATGTGACTGCAGATGTTCATCATTGAACTGAAGTCTTTACACATATTTGTTTCCCCTGCAGATCGTGTGATGTTTACATTGAGCTGCTGTGTTTGCAGGGCTCCTTTTGCAGTGAAGTAAAAACACACTCGCTGTATCACTGAGCGTCTTCTTCTCTCTCTTTTTAAACTGGCGTTTTTTTCTAATGACGATGTGAAAATATTGTGACAGCGCGAGAGCGGTTGCCCGTAGCGTTGTTTTCACTCGCAGCAGGCGTCTGTGTTCAGAGGAGAAGCTCTAAAAAGCCACAGCGGAGTACCTGCTCAGCAGCAAACAGACACGGCTCAGTCAGACGCTCGCCGCTGAACACGGAGAAGCTTTTAGCGGCTCGAAACGCAGACGTTTCCCTCGGGAGCCGTCGGGCCGTAGCTCCCGGATCTGAGACGTGTCGCACACAGAGAAGTGTTTCTGACGGCCAGCAGGGGGCAGTCACACTGGCTCCAATAACACTTCACCTTGCATGAATTTTACCTTTCCTGATGCCTTTATGTGCTCACAGGCTGGATGTAAATTATTGTTTCATACTCCACGGGTCTGTCACCGTTCACTGTGAACTCGAGTGAGGCTGCAGGGAGCTGAATATCTGCACACCTGATATTTGTGGGTGGAAGCTGAGACTGGAAACCAGTTTGTCTTAAATTGTGTTGATCTGGAGTTTTTTTCCTGCAGATGTTTTCTGGAACTAGATGCTAAAAGCGTAGCCACGGGAACGACGTTATTTATAAACATACTGCAGTGTAGAAATTAGAGACGGCGCGATACCACTTTGTTACTTTGAAATGCCGGTTTGGTAGCGAGGCTTCAAATGCGCCACCAGACCGCCGACAGGTCTGGCACGCCACAGCTGCTCTATCACGTGACACATAAGGCCTTTCTCAATATACGTACTTGTGCGTACTTGCGTTCTCGTGTACTCGTGATACGTCATCAGTCCCGGATGTGTTCTCGCTCTGCCCGTTTTATCGAGCATGCATCGGTGGTGACTTGTGTGGACTTGGTACAGCGAAATATCCCAGAATTTCGTCCAAAACTCAAACGCGGTAATGGCGGACGAGCGGGGCTAAAAACTTTTAAATATTACTCTTTCTGGGTCACAAAATAAACTTTTAAGTTCTTTTCAAGCGAGAATGTAGCTGTGTAAACTTCAAATATCGGCTCGATTTATCAAGATATCATATATTTCCAAACGAGGTCCGACGTTTTCGGAGACGTCTGTGACCCGCCAGCTCCACAGCAGACAGCGAGGTCGAGGATTATTACAGCCGGCGAGAACAGCGGACTCCCGGCACATCGTTTTCAACCCCCTGCGGTCTTTTTGCTACTCAGGTTAAACAAACCCCAGTAGCTGTCTATTGTATAAAATAAAAGCGTTCTAGCATCTCACCTGCTTGTTTTTATTAAGGTATGTACACGTATGTACATGTACACTATTTTTATTAATAGAGATTTCACTACTGAGGTTAAACATGATATATAAGTCACTTAGATCACTTCTAAATGTTAATGTTTGGTTTATTTCAGTGTTTTATTTGTTCCTGAGTAAACCGGTTTGGCTGTGATTAAAGTTAAGCTTCATAACATATTACTCACAGTTAAATTAAGGACGGCAGTAAAAGCTCCGGACCTGTGACATCATCAAGTACGCTGGTGTTCCAATTGTACAAATCGCGAGTCCGTGCTCGCGTTCTCGGTGAGTACGTACTCGCGTACTTGAGAATTGAGAAAGGGCCATACTGCTCCGACGTGCTAACGTTATGAGCTGAGTTACGCCGTGTCGCTAGTTTTGGGAGGTGATTTGGTGATATTGAATGGATCAGATTAGATTTTTTATTTCTCTCCGATCCAGTAATTTAGGTCAGTATCGGACCGATGCGTGATATCGGTCCATCCCTGCAGCTCCATCAGAACCTCTGACAGAGATTCAAACCTGCATCGAGCTTCTCTCAGTGTGAGTCGAGGATGCAGCTGATGGATGCACGAGGTGGTAAAAGCATTAAAGGTTTATCTACGAATGTCCACTAGTGACCGGCTACAAAGTGTACGCAACAAGTTAATTGGTTTAAACGTGGACGGGCTTTAGAGGGTTATCCCAGGTGTGCTCAGTGGTTAATGAGGGTCAGGTGTTCCTCGGATGGTATCAGTGAAAACGCCGAGTTCAAAGCTTCAGCGCTGGACCGCGTGCATTTATACCGACTACGCTGTCGTTGTTTCAAATAAACAATCGTTCGTCTCCACTGGGCGTGAACAGCAGCAGCTTTAAATGTGATTGGTCCCCTGAGCAGATCGCTGCATGCTTCAGACGGCGCTTCAGTCGAGCCGCGTTCAGCCTGGAGAGTTCACAGTGATCGAGTAGTCGTGGTCCTGCCTCCTGCAGCGCTGTGTCCAGGCTCCGCCCCTTACCTGGAGTTTTCCCACAGGTTAACGGGTTGCAGTTTGGGCGTTTGTCTTGTTATGGGGTTCGTTGTGGAGCCGGCAGAGCGCCACGGGGTATCAAGAGTCCGTTTGTGACTTTGCTTAAATCCTGCAGCCGCTCTGGATGAGCACGCACAAGGTCACATGTCAAATTATATCAATGCATCAGCGCGGATTATGGGATCGCTGGGATTGTCAGGCTCATCCTCGACACTCTGAGTCTCGCCTCCTTTTTGTCTTTTGCTCGTTCCAACAAAGACAAGAAGTCTCAGTTTTCACTGAGTGTCAGATTAAAGAGGCGGAGCTTTCCTTCAGATCAGATGATCATTTTGTTTCGTCTGTGCCTCAGTTTTACGTAAATTAAAGGAAAAAACTCTTTAAACATCCATTTTTGCTTTAATGAAATGATTCTGATGAATCTTAAAGCTACGAGCAGAGACGATGATGATGAGGAAGATTATTTCTGCACGCCTCAAAGGTCCTGCGGGGACATAAAAGCACCTCCTAAGCCTGGCGAGGGGAACCCGGCAGCTCCCGTGTCGTGACTCATCGCTCAGGTTTCCTCGCCGTGGCTCAGAGATGAACGCGTCCTCCGGTGAATCACAACATGTGCTCGAGTATCCCGCTAACGTCACCGCGTCCTGCCCGGCCCTCCATTATTCACCGTCCGAGGAGCCGCCGCAGGATCTGATGACGCCGTCAGCCGACCTTGAAGACATTAAAGGAGGAGCACGTGCGTTTCTGTTGTTGTTGCTAAACATGTGATGCCCCCCCCCCCCCCCCCCCCCGTCTGTTCCTCCAGCTCCGCCCGTGGCGAGCACACGCCTCTCTGAATGACACGTTTGACGTTAATTACGTGTTGACATGCGTGTCGCTGCGTTCTTTCTAATCATCATCTAATGATACACGCCCAGGCAGCGGACAGAGTGCGGCCGTGTGACATATTCAGTCTCTGATTTTGGTTGTTGGCACTGTGGGTCCTCCGTAGCCGGGCTCTTTTAGGTTTTGGGGCGGGATTAGGACGGAGGATGTCCTTTTCTTATTGTCTGAAGATTACAGGATACTTCACTTCTCTACAGCAGGATTTCTGGCAGCGTGTCCTGAGGCCAACGTTTCTCTTTAGCTGGTTACAAAATGACGGCGAGCCTTTTTAAAGTCCGTCCACAGGCTGCGTTCGATCTTCGTCCACGGACGAGGCGTCATCGACGGGCGTCCTCTCTGACCTCGTTCAGTCGAGTCTTCTCAGGCTGAACATCCGGCGCCATGCCGCTGTCTCTGTGACGCTCCATCCCGCCACCGCGTCTTCGTGTGTCACGCCGCGTTGCATCACGTCACGCTGTCACATCACATCAGGTCCTGTCAGATGCATCGTTTCCTGCTGAAGTGCCTTTGAGCAAGAAACCGAAACTTTCCGCAGCTCCACAGGTGCTGTTTACGCTAGCGTGACCTTTGACCTCAGCTGAGAGGAACAATAAAGGTCGAGGGGTCAAACTGTTCCTGCAGGTGGTCGACTTTCATCACACACCTTTATTATATTTGTTACTTCTTCTTCTTTATTATTATTATTATTATTATTATCCAACCAGCAGCAAATAATGAAAATGTATCTGTATAAATATTAATATCTGCTGTTGTCTGATACATTTGACTGTATTTAATAATAATTATATATATATATATATATATATATATATATATATATATATTTTTTTTTTTTTTTAATATATTTTTTTATATATATATATATATTTTTTTTTTTTTAAATATATTTTTTTATATATATATATATATATAATAAACCAATTTAAATTCTTTTTGATATTTCTGTATTATTATCATTTATCAGGGTTTTCTTTTGTACTGTGGGAGAAACTATATTTCATCTTCAGAGCCTATTTCCTTCTGATGATCATGGAGTCGGGGTCGCTGCTTCTTGGAGCGTCCTTAGTGTTTAACTCCCGGGATCGTTTACATCAGCGTTCCCGTCAGCTCCTCCCACATTAAACCGTTTGCTGCTGTTGGCATGAACTCAGAGGGAGTTTTTCGTGTGACGGCTCCGATGCTCAGGCAGGATGTGCGGGAGCTCGATGGGAGCTTAAACTAACACGAAACAAAACAAGAATGATCCCATCAGGTTCAGTTCAAATCCCCCTAAAGTCCATTATGATGGCGTGATCGGGTTAAAGGCCTAAACCTGAAGACAAATATAAACACCAGAGGATTCAGGGCGCTGCCTCCCAGAGACGCTGCTGGGTTTCAGATACGATGAAACTATGAAGTCAGTTTAAATTCATACCTTTGTGCACCTGTTACCTGTTTGACGCCAGAAAGAGCACACAGACTCAGGTGCGAGAATTTGACCTTTTATTAACCAGTTGAACCTGCTGCTGTGTCTGTGATGAGCCAATGAGGTGAGGGTGACCCTGTGAGGTCATCAGTCGAGAACCCCTCAGGTGCATTCACACCTATTTTTACACAGTCTGATTTTGTGCAGCGAAGCCGACGTGAACAGAAGCAAATCCAACCAAAGATTTTAACTTCGGCAGAAAGTTTTCTTCTGCATCGCAAAACGTGAGACGTGGAGTTATTAAGCTGAGGCTGAGTGATTCATGGATCATCTGACGCCTCCGGGACGCATCGTACGTGATGTTTACAGTTTTGTTTTTAATTTGCTCGCTGCACGACCAACGAGCTCGTGCGACGGGGAGGTGACTGTCACACATCCGTCCTTGCTCCTCCGAGTGTTCGTCTGATTTTAATGACTTTAAATGGTTTCAGGTGCATCTTCACCGAGTTCAAGGGCAGCTTACTTTAAAACTACTTAAAACAATTTCATTTTAATCATAAAGAATATGCACGGGAGCATAACTGCACTTATTTTTAATAACATACAGTTAGAAAATCAAACAAAAATCATAAATCAAAACTAGGATGTAGGAAACAGGTAAAGGAAGCTTCCTTAGGAAGTGACCTGTTTCATGTTTCGGTCGTGTTTTAATCTTTTTTCTGTTTTATTGACGCTGGAGGAGCTTTTGCAGTTCGTTCAGTGGGAGAATGTGGAGGTGATCGTGTGCACTAATCCTGTTTCTGTTTGTGTGTCTGTGTGCAGTTTGTGTGGCATCGTTCCCGGCCTGAGCAGCGTGCTGCTGCCTCGCATGAACCCCTTCGTCCTGATCAACATGGCGGGAGCTCTGTCCCTGTGCATCACCTACATGCTCATCGAAATCAAGTAAGAATTTAATCTGTGTGGATGTAAATCCTCACGTTCACGCTCGTCCACGAGCCCGAGTGTGCTCAGCTTCCTGTTTCCAGCCCTGCTTCCCTTTTATCTTCAGCGGTGCTGAGCTCAGAGCGGCAAACGTGCACGGATGAATTATCTGTGGTGGTGACGGTGATGTCGTTTATTTATTTTAGAAAAGTGGAAATCTTCTTCATGTTTGAACCGTTTCTTCTCTCCTGTTGTGATCTGTGTGCTCAGTAACTTCAACGCGGTGGACACGGCGTCTGCGGTCGCCATCGCCCTCATGACCTTCGGCACCATGTATCCCATGAGCGTGTACAGCGGCAAAGTGCTGCTGCAGGTGAGACAGACGAGGCAGTGCGCTCCCCTTTGACCTTTAACCCCAAAATACGATGCAGGTATGGAAGCCGTGTGATTATTAACCGCCTCTCGCCCACAGACCACGCCCTCCCACATCATCGGGCAGCTGGACAAGCTTCTGAGAGAGGTGAGAGCCGGCGCTTTATCGCAGCGTTACTGCAACAACAGGAAGTGTTTCTGCTGCTGAGTTTTATCCCAGAGTTTAAAATCCAAACAAACTGGAGCAAATCCACAAATCAAATTCTCATGAATCACTTACATCGAGTCCAGATTGTTACATAAAACTCTCACTTTTGGCTTTTAAGATCAAATTTCAAACGTGTCGATCGGGTGTCCAGCACACTGCACCATCAAACTGTGCAGAAACCTCTGCAGCTGACCGGACGCCTCGGAGCCGACGCTCAGCATCTCGACTTCGTTCAGTCAGTCCAAACCACGAAGTAGCAGATTACTGACTGAGCGGATCATTTCACAGCTTCCGTTTTCAGCTTCCTGTCGCACGATGGCGTTCATCTCCCAACATGAACTTTAATTAAAGAGAGTTAACGAGTCCTGAGCTTTCAAACATGGCTGCTGTTCATGTTTCCTTCATTCATGTCCACGGTGACGGCAGCTTAGTTTCTGAGTCCTTCAGACACAACACGAGGTCAACGTCAGACGGAAACCAGCGAGCAAACACCGTAAACGACGTTAAACTGACTGATTATGACTGATTATGATTGGCTGTTTGTGCCTTCTTGTGTCCAATCAGGTGTCGACTCTGGACGGGGTGCTGGAGGTCCGAAACGAGCACTTCTGGACTGTTGGCTTTGGATGTCTGGTGAGTGACATTAACTTATCCGGTTAATCGCGGCGTCGGAATCAGTGAAGCCCGATAAGGAAAACGTATCCTGGGCTGAGCCTGAGTGCGGCTCTGCAGACTCGTAGTAAATAAATGAGTGAGGGCGCCGCGATCTCTTTTAAAGAAATGACTCGGGTTACTTACAGCCGCTCGCTGTGCGCGGGGTCAGAGGTCTCTCAGGGTCTGCTGATCAGTTCCTCTCGACGGTTCTTCCTCTTCCTGTTGAGTTTGTCCCGTCTCCGTCCGCTCCTCCGTCATTCGTCGGATTAGAGCGATGATCTGCAGGGATTTGTTCAACGAGACGAAAAGAAGGAACGACTCATTCATGCGGAGACTTGCCCCCCCCCCCTCCTCTCCCTCTCTGTTGTTTGGGGGTGCGTTGTTGTTGTTGTTGTTGTTGTTCGTGTTGTTGTTCGTGTTGCTGTCGTCGCGACGCAAACAAACCCAGCTGGCTTTCAGGGCGGGAAGCGAGGAGCGCACACACCGACAGTCTCCTCTGCCGGGCTCAGATGCTCATTATAATTTATGGATAATTTAACCGTGCTGCTGTTGAGCCTGAAGGTTCACGCGAGGAGAACTTCCTGTCCACTTCCTGCGTTTTTTTTAACGTCCTAAAAACAAAGTGAGGAAGTAAAAGTGAAGCAGACGCTAATGAAAAACAACAAAGTTCAAACAGGGATAAAATAGTTCGTCTGTGCTTCATGAGTCAGCGTTCAGTTCTGCTTATAGCTTATTGTCTTAAATTAGCAGTTTTCCTATTGGAGTTTTGTACTGAGACGCTAACATAAGGCTAGCACAGTTTGATAGCACCCGGCTCGTACATGCTAATGAAACCAAAACACAACGTTTAGTCAAATTTATCCACCCTGCAGCGCCCTCGAGACTTCAGGGAACACACCCATTGGTTCCCGGGGTTTAGATGGGTGGGGTGGTGGGGTCGGGTGGGGGGAGGGGTGGGAGCTTTGAGGTTTAAATTTGGTTGAAATCGGCGACTTCAGGTTGAGTTTAGACTTCTTCTTGGATCTCCTGTAAACGAAGAGCTGCGAGGCACGGAGGCGTTTCCAGCCGAGCCTCGTGTCTGTGGTTAAAGATGACATCACCACAGTATCCATGGTTACAGGCCAAACCTTAGGCGTGTGTCTGCTGAAAGCTCCTCTCTGGTATGAAGGATGAAGGCCGCCGTTCCTCCGCCTGCCTCCGGGCGGCGCAGCGCCCGTGTTTACCTCGCCCTGATGCTGTTTTTATTGTTTGTGATCGTGTTGTCGATGCCGCCGCCCCTCGTGTTGTCGTTTGTGATGCTGCTGCAGTTACACAACTGTTGGTTGTTGGCCCACTGCTAACAAAGCAGCTGTCCAAACTGATTTGACCCCTGACTGCACTTCTGCCCCATGGGGCGATTCGCTGTGTGTGTGTGTGTGTGTGCGCGTGTGCGCGTGTGTGTGTGTGTGTGTGTGTGTGCGTGTGTGTGTGTGTGTGTGTGCGTGTGTGCGCGTGTGTGTGTGTGTGTGTGTGTGTGCGTGTGTGTGTGTGTGTGCGTGTGTGTGTGTGTGTGTGTGCGTGTGTGCGTGTGTGTGTGTGTGTGTGCGTGTGTGCGTGTGTGTGTGTGTGAGAGAGAGAGAGTCTGTCCTTGTGAGGTCTGAATATTCCAACAACAGACAAACTGTGTTTAATGTTTTAAGGTCAGAGGTTGAGTTTAACAGCTTTTAGAGTCCAGCTTCGTTTCACGTTTGTGACGCCGCTCGGTTTTCCCGTTCAGCGCTGCAGGAACACGGGAGACGTCTTTGTCCGTCTCCGAGTTTGCATCTGAACTGTTTGCATGATTTCGGATCAGATGATCGCTCTCGTGTCTGCGCACCGATAACGGCGTCACGGACTGGAAGACACTTCAGGCCGTGTGGGCGTGGCCACGTCACATAACCCGCTGGTTTCTGCATTTTGAAGCTTTTTTTGCTTCATTTTGGGTTTTTGGGGACAGATACGACCATATTTGGGCATTTAACATGGGCGTGTATGTGGAGTGAGCCCCGTGTGGACGTCAGAGGAACTGCATGATCAGGCTCACTGTAATCTGGAGCGTGTTTGTATTTAATCGCTTTGTTGAGCAGTTACTGAAGCGTCAGCTCTTCTCTCTCTCTGTTCTTGTGTTTCAGGCTGGCTCCGCCCACGTCCGGATCCGCCGCGACGCCAACGAGCAGCTGGTTCTGGCTCACGTCACCAACCGGCTGCTGCCGCTCGTCTCCACGCTGACCGTGCAGATCTTCAAAGACGACTGGTCCCGGCCCCTCCTCACCGGGGCCCTCTCCTCGTCCTCCTCGCCCGCTGCCTCCCCGCTGGGTGCTGCCGATGGCTACGCCGCCCTCGCCTCCTCGCTGCCTCCTCTGCTCTTATCCCCGGGAGGAGAGTTCGACCCGCTGACCTCCACCCCCTCCAAACCCACCAGCCCCCCTCCGGAGTTCTCCTTCGACACTCCGGGGAGGAACGTGCAGCCGATGGTCCTCGCCGCTTTGGGACACCACACCCACAGGCCGTACGGCGGCCTGGGACTCTCCTACGGGTCGACCCCCTACACAGGGATGCTGAATCAGGGCCTGGCGCGGCCGGGTGGCGGGATGGGACTGGGCACACAGGGTCTGGGGGTCGGGCTCGGACTGGGCGGGGGGCCATCCTCTCAGAGCTACAGAACTGCGTTTGGCGGGTCGACGGCGCCGCTGCGCTTCGGAAACCCTCTGGCTTCACAGTCGCAGTACCGACAGTACCGGCCGTGACCGCTCCGGCGGGTTCAGGACTTTCAGGTAAATTCATTTGTGACAGTCGGCTCCTCGGGAACGTCGAGTCGGGCAGCGGCGTCACAGCATCGATGACGGCGCCAGTTTCTGGTGTTAGATGTCGATGACTTCAGAGGAGCGATGGTGGTGACGTATTTATTGTCCGGGCGAGGGGACCACCGCGTATCTTTGAGTGCTTTCTTTGTCATGGGACTGATCGCGAGGTTTGGCGGTTAGAAAGTGGCGTGCTCGTACTTTGTAAGCTTTTCTTTCCTGCAAACATTCCTTAAAAAAATAAAAGTCTTTGAGTCTGAATCCTTTAAGAGTTTGATGTTTAATATTTCCAGCATTACGTGAAACATCACAGCGAGATTCACCGAACATCAGAAACGTTTATCTTTTCGTTTGAGTCGATTTTATTAACGAAGAACTTCCTCACAGACCGACTTCGTGGTGGAGCTCCGCGTCACGGAAAGGTGAGCTAAGTGATCAGGAAACTTCCCAGATCTTTATCCGATAAATCCATTTATCCGATCTGCTCAGTCCATCAACTATTAAACTTTAAACACCATCAGTGACTCCGCGCCTGTACGAGGTTTCCCGCGTCCCGGCGTGTGGAGATGATGAGGAGGAGGAGAGCAGCTTTTATTTAGGCGGGTCCTAATCAGGAAGTCAGGGCTGCACATCCCCAACAGACGAGCTCACAAAGAGGCCATGAGGCTCTGGATACAGTCGCACAGATCAGCTCCTCTTCCTCCTCTTCCTCCTCGCTGTCCTTCAGTCTCAGGAGGTCGAGGGAATGATTGAAGGAGAACCGAGTGAAGCCAAACGAACTCAAACATTCCTAATGACACTAAATGTCGGCTGTGACGCTCCAGTCATTAAAAACAAATCGTTGAAGTTCTGAAGTCCGAGCCGGGAAAACTTCCCGACTTCTTAAATTTTCGTTTTCTGAGGTTGGAAGTTGACTGAAGACATTCTCGACTCTCAACATCTGAAGCTTCGTCTGATTTTGTGAACACGAGCTCGTTGGAATCGTCGTGTCCTGTAGGACGCTGGTGACCTCCTGACCTCTCATCTTTGGCCTGATGATCCTCTGCCCGTCCTCTCTCACGCCCAACACAAACACAGACAGGTCCTCATTGGTTCACCTGACCCTCAGAATCAGCTGATTTTTTTAGATTAATAACTTTATTATATTTAATAAATCCAAAGTTTTACCTTCATATTATGAATATTTTACAGGACCTCGATTTAGTACTTTTAAATTATGTTTCCAGTTTTTTTGGCTGCTCTGCTGAACTTCATAATGACGGCAGAAAAACACGTTTAAAGTTACTTATTTTCAAAAGTAATTAGTTACTTAGTTACTCTTTAAAAGCATGATACACAACCTGAGTAATAAAGACAAAGACCTTCCAGCCCAGTTCTATTTTTTCTGCATCATATAAACTGAATCAGATGAAAACGTCTCCTGTTAAAACTTTTATTTAGTTTTAATCTTTTAACTTTATGCACGTTGCATCAAGCAAAAATTAAACTATATGCAAGAAGAAATGTGTTTAACGTTTAAACCTATTGTCTGCATATTCAACCATATAAATAAAATAAAATCATGTTTTGTGTTTGCACTCTTTCAAATAGATGCGAGTAAAACACAGCAGAAAATAAATAAAATCAAAGACTGAGCAGCTCTAAAATCTGTTGTCACCTGTTTAGGTGGAGTGGGGCGGGTGGAGGTTTGCCCACAGCGGTCGTGTCAGTGGGGGGATCCGGGGGTTTCTCTGTGAAAGTCACGTTCCCGTGGCAGCGCGCTCGCTCAGATTTGAAGTTTCATTTTTCGCTGTTCAATTTTTCGCTGCGATCATTTTGTGACGTGGAGCTCATGGACCTGTGAGGTCCTGAACAGTTTTCAAACCCTGGAAGCATCACAGGGTCTGAGCACGCCGCTGTGGCGTGTCCTCACTTCATCTTGTTTCTGCTGTCACATCCAACGAGGCCGACGCCACAAAGCGTGCTCAGCCACACGCTTGCATTTTAATGGATGACACACTTTAGCGACTTTGCTGCAACTGGTCATTATTTTGTCCCCTGCAATTACGTTACCCTCTCTGCCCTCGGTTCGCCGCCCTCGCATCCTCATCAGCCCAGAAAATATTCAAATGAGTGAGAGACGCCGCAGGCCGGCGAATGAGAATGAAGCGAGGAGACAGCTTCGAGGCCGACGGAGTCGCAACGTGTTAGGAGGCCAACAGACTCCTGACCCCGTTACTGAGGGACCCGCCTGGTCTCCAAAAACCGCTAATAGGCCCAAGTTTTGCTTTTTTCCAGCTCGGCGCACATTGATCACTGTGTTTGTTCAAATCCAACGACGGGGAGAAGATTGGGCACGGAGGGAAGCTCGCCGTTTTCCCAGGAGTTTACTAAAGAGGTGCGTGTTCAAAACTTTGTCCCAGAATGTGCCAAACGCGACCAAATGTTTACCGACACACCTCGTCCCCTCTCGGGCTCCCTCTGCGGTAAACGCAGTGATGCTCATCTCTCACAGAAACGCATCGCTGAGCCTCACACAAACTGACAAATGCATTTCCTTCCCCATGAAACATTCACACGTTTTACTCCGAGCTTCATGTTTCCTCTGTGATCAGGATCCCTGCAGGGCTCGGCTCAAATCTGAGGACTTTCAACTACATGAGACACAGCTCTCCACCAAATGAAACTTTATCATAAATTTCAGCAGCAGAAGTAAAACACTGAGGATAGATGACATCCTCGAGTCCATCTTTGAGACAAAAACTCACTGAAGAGGCAGCTGATCACCTCCGTATGTCCTCAGCACAACGCCTTTCACCTTTCAGAAGAACAAAGTTGCACTTTGCTGCCACTTAAACTGGCCTAGTTTGGTTCACGTTTTCAGCTCTGCTACAAACCCAACAATCCGACTTTAGTTCGAATGCAAAGACTGTACATAAAAGATGGGGATCCAGCTTCCACGCTATCATCATGAGGTCACTCACTGGTTTCTTGGCTTCAGATTTTGAAGCCACGGCTTTTGTTTTTTAGCCTCAAACGTTTGCCCACGTGGTGTGGAAGCTATCTGCTAATGCTAGCTAGCATGGGATGCAAAGTGTTAGCATGGGATGCAAAGTGTTAGCATGTATGGCTACATCACACAGATAACGGCAAGTCTACTGACCCATCCATCCACCCTAACCACCTCTCTGTCCCTTTCTACCACTAGCTTAAGCAGGCAGATGACAATGAAAGCTGTATGTTAACAAGCTACTGTAGTTAGCTTGTTAATGCGTACAAGCTAACTACAGTAGCTTGTTAATGCGTACAAGCTAACTACAGTAGCTTGTACGCATTAACAAGCTACTGTAGTTAGCTTGTTAATGCGTACAAGCTAACTACAGTAGCTTGTACGCATTAACAAGCTACTGTAGTTAGCTTGTTAATGCGTACACGCTAACTACAGCGAACAGCAAAGAAAAGCTGCTGTCTGCTTAGCTCGACAGATTCAGGCCTTGATGGTAAACCTTAGGCTGTACATAAAAGGCTGAAGTCTCAACAGTAGTGCTCTGGATAATGCCAGAAGGGACTACATTCAGCACCCGAGGGTAGAGTGCTGCGCTATAAGCTAATGCTAGCAAGCTCCATGAAGAAGATGCACTAATAAACTGTAATTGTGCATCACACAGGCACAGATGTGGTTAAGATACTGATTTGAAACTGGACATAAACATCAGTTTCCTGTCCATCAACCTGACCTCCCCCCCCTCCTTCAGTCATTGTTACAGCTATCATTAGAGGGTGTGTCTTAAAAATATAAGCTGTAAATAAATGATGGCTGTAGCTACTGTGACATCACTGGTTTAAGTATTGTGGTCATCACCGTCCTGGTTTTTGCAAGACAGGTAAAGCACTAAGTTATCAGGTAATGCTAGTGATGTCAGTCAAAGAGGCCACGCCCCTATTATCGCAAATGTTAAGCTTTAATACAATTTAAGCATTCTCCACCTGTACAGGTGTTACAGAGGTGGTAATTATCCACAGAGACGAAGCAGTTTGTGTGTCAGGCTGTAAACATGTTTATTTCTATGGGGACTGACTCACTGCTGGTGCCTCTGCTGGACGTTAGAGGAACTGCAGCTTTTCCCTCCTCATTGGCTTCATCTTTCAGGATTTGATGTTTGGTTTTGCCGAGCTGCGCTTTCTGTTGTTCTAATGAGGGAGCCTCGTTTTTTGGATGATGTGTCAAATTGTTGGAGCTAACAAGTCGTACAGCGCCGCTCGTATTTACCCCCAACACACACTCGCAGAAGCTGGAACCCGTTTAAGTGCCTCTGAAGAATTTCATTTCCTCTCCAAAGGAGGATAATCCCTCCTCTGGTTTTGTTCTGCGGCTTTCGGAGGAGATTTTGACCGAACAATCAAAGAAGTACTTGGAAAGCTTAGCGGGAGCTTCTGCTCCCTCAGCGCTGGATGTGCTCAACAGCCCTTAAGCCTGTAACGAGGTCCTGCAGCGTTTTTATTAGTGTTGACTTCACATGCTTGTTACTAAACAAATGGTATTGAGCTTTTGTAATCTGTGACCAAAATCCCCCCAAATGAACAGGATCAGTGCAGCGCCGCTACTTTCTGGGTCAAATCTGACACCGCCGAGGTCGACGCTGCCCGCCCCACGGTCAGCTCAGGACACACCGGCCGACTGCGTACGCGCAACCTAACGAGGAAAGTAGAAGTACATTTACTCGAGTACTGCTTTCTGACATCCCACTACTCTTTCAGGAGGGCGGAGTCAGGATCTCACCTTAAAAAACCAAACAAGCTGAAAAAAATAGATCTGGACAAATGTCTTGGCCCTAAATGAGCGACCACGATGATATTTATAGGCAGTGTTGGAGGGTTTATGCACAAGCAAACACCTGCTGATGTAAAGTTAATGTACAGAGTGAAGATCTCTTTACTTCGAGCACACCTGTTTGGTCTCCTTCACAGTCTCAGTGTCTCTAGAGCAGCGGTCCCCAACCCCCGGACCTCGGACCGGTACCGGTCCGTGAGTCGTTTGGTACCGGGCCGCGAGAGTTGAGGCTCAGGTGTGAAATGTATAGTTTTCAGGGTTTTTATCAGTTTTCAGCGTTATTTTGTTATCGTTTTTATCGTTAACTCGGTTTTCCTGGGTCTTTTCACGTGTGTTATGAATGAATCTTCTTTTTTTTGGTACCGGTACTAGTTTTATTTTGTTGTATTTATCCGCGACACCTTAAAGGCTGGTCCGTGAAACTATTGTCGCGCATAAACCGGTCCATGGCGCAAAAAAGGTTGGAGACCGCTGGTCTAGTAGTAATAATAGTTCCTGTTACAAAGGCTGCCGTTGGATTTGAGCTGATAGACCTTAACTTCCTGGTTTGAGACCGGATGTGGGGTTGTACATTTCTGGTAGCTTTACTTTGCGGTTAATCGCTGCTGCGAAGATATCCTCCGAAATTATGTCCAAAACTCGAAAACGGAAAGATGGCGTTAAGTTACAAAGAGCAGAAGGTGGGAACACTCACCACTGCTGTGTCATAAAAAATCTAATGATCGTTTAAAGAGTTTCGATCGATCAGTTGTTTACACTCAACACAAGCAGAACTGCAGCAGACACATCGTCCACATTCAGAAGCATCTCTGTGTAGTAACAAAGTAACAAGTATAGTTTCTATACATTAGTATGTACGAAGGGTATGTTGTGACTTACCTTCAAAGTTACAGCGGTCCCTCGCTATAACGCGGTTCACCTTTCACCTCGCTGTTTCACAGATTTTTAGTGCAAGTTTGCATGCTTATTTTTCTCGTGTGATTTCTGAGGATAAAAAAACTGACTGGAACACCACGACGATGATGATGAGGAGGAGGAGGAGGAGGAGGAGAGCAGCGTATGTAGGGCAGCCTGCTGGAGGTGGAGCGCGGCTGCAGGGAGGTGACTGAGGCTCTGCTGGTCTTTTAGGAATATGTCGGGTTAAGAAGGATTACAGCGCAGAAGGATATCTGCATGAAAAGCAGGGATGTGGTGCACGTGCTCAGTGCCGTCATGGCAGCAGCAGCCGCGGGGGCGAGAATGATGTCAGAGGTCCTATGAGGTCACAAACCCTGACCTCAGCTGCGCCAACTGGAGCAGAAAAACTGGAGGGGAAGGGCGGGGCCTGTGACCTCACTGACGTCTGGTCGCCTGAATCGACTTTCAGAGATGATCGCATCGTTTATACGGGTGACAGATTAAAGGAAAAGCCAACATCGAGCTTTTCATTCTGCAGCTTTTCTTCTCCTCATGGTTTTATGCTTTGATGATGAGGATGAAGATTGAAAATCCACCATCAGTGTTCGGTTGGGCTGAGATACGAGGACTGAAGGAGTTAGCACAAAGTGGGAATCTCCAGATTTTTAACGTTTTGTCAAACGCAGTGTCGGAATAACAAATATTGTGATTTTGTTTCTCACGTCACCTTTGATCTTTTTGAGATGGTGAAGCAAACAAACTCTCACTACAGTCAGTCTGCAACTGACTGCTGCAGAGTTGCCAATCACATGCATTGTGTTTTGTCCCTGGATCAATACGTCATCGGGAAACTATGCTGTATTGATTTTTCCCCATTATAGAGTTAGCATGAGATTCACATCATTTTCATCCTCGGCACAACATTCAGTGATGTCTTGCGTCCTGTGGGAGACAGCGCTATCATCCTGCACGCGGTCTGTAGGAGATATATAAGCTCAGTGTGATAAATTATCTATTAGCCTCACATGGGTCCTTCTGGCTGCTGTACAGTCGAGCTTTAACAATACTTCCTAATTCCCAGGCATCACATGCTCCTGTTAATGTGCAGGATCATTCTGGTGGCAGAAAAACAGGAAACGAGTAAAAGAAAATCAGGACTGAAATGTAAAATGAATGAGTTCAAAACAACTGCCAATCTTTATAAATACCTCTGAACGCAGACGTTTAGACTAAATTCAGTCGTTTCATATCCAGCAGCTTCCAGAAATCTGAGGTCTGCCTGCACATCGTACCACTGTGGTCACAGCACCGTGGAGCTGTTATGGAAGTTTATTGATGCTGGATTCTCTTTAATGAACCACTAGGGGGCAGCACCTGTGTTGGCACTCGACAGGAAGTCGAAGCTGGTTTCTGGTGAGTTTACAGTGACTGTCCAAAAGTTGATTCTGTTCATCTGGACGTAGCGTTTTCTAGGAGAAACGTTTCGTCATCATCCAGGTGACGTCTTCAGTCTCTGACTGCAGTTTTCAATCTTATAAACAGAACATTTGCATAATGACTGAAACCAGCCCACTGAAGGAACAATGGGCTGTGAGGTCAGTTCCTTAATCTTAATTATGCAAATTCAACAACCACTGACCAAAACCCACTGATCAATGGCCATGAGTCCCATTCAGGCCTGTAGGTGTGAATAGACTGCAGAGTCCTGGCCTGATGAGGTAGCTCTTCTGTGTTGTGCCATCCTCTTCGCCAGAGGTTGTTTGGTTTCCCCGATGTATAAATCCTGGTAATCCTCCTGCACTTAACAGCTACACTATGTTACTCTGTTTGTGTCGGAGGACCCGATCCTTGGGGTGGACCAGTTTTTGGCGCAGCGTGTTTTGGGGTTTAAAAGCCACAGAGACCCGGTGTTTAGAAAAAATGCGTCTCAACTGCTCCGATACTCCTGACGCATATGGGATCACTACAGGTTTTTGCTTGGGCAGCGGTTGTCCTTCTCTCCTGGATCGGCTGGAGCTTTCTTTAGGAGCCTTTCCAGCTTTGACAAAAGTCCAGCTGGGAACTTGGAAGTCACTTGGATGAGTGACGAAACGTTTCTCCCAGAAAACGCTACGTCCAGATGAACAGAATCAACTTTTGGAGATTTATTTTCCTGGATGATTGAGAATGCATCAAGACGTTTACAGTGACTCCTTTTTGGTTCGTACTGGGTAAAACATCAAGTCTTTTTCACCCCACCGTCGTCACATCTGCTGAACTCAGACAAAGGAAGCTCATTTCCACCACTTGTGTCTTTGACCTCGTTTTCTTGGTCACTCCCTGCAGCTCAGGGTCGAGAGCGACGGAGAACCACTCCTGATCAGTCGTAACCCGACTGCATTTTGTTCACATCTGTCTCAGCCTGATCCAGTTGTTGAAAAACGATTAGTTTTAATCACGTGGGAAAAGGTTTTCCTCCCATCCTCGCCTTTCACAATAAAAGCCCCACACAGCGAGTGTACAATCGATTTTGTCCACGTTTTCTTGTTAAAGTTGGTTAAAAATCAGAGCGTGAATCACCTGATCTCTACCTGCGGCTGTGCGTCACTGTAATTCTTCCCGCTGTCATTTTCTGATTCCTCGGAGCCTCGTTTGAAACGTCCACAGGAAGCAGTTGTGTGATCAGAGTGAAATCACTGTGTTAATCTCCGCGTGTTGTGTAACGCTGGCAGTGAACACTGTGTTCAGACAGGAGGGATCACTGCATCTGTTTACAGCGACCTGCAGATTAGATGCGACCTCACACTTCAAATAGAGACTAATCCGACGCAACACACACACACAGCGCCGAGCGCCGCGGGAACATTAAAGTCAACGACCTAATCCCCCGAGGTCGAACAAAAACACTTAGAGCCACAATCACTGTCTGTTTAACATCCAGCAACACACACACACACACTACAGCTGCTTCCCTCTCTTAAAGCAACCAAAATCTTTTTTATCACACACACACACACACACACACACACACACACACAGACTTGTTTTTCTTGTAGCTGATTTGTCAACTTGTTTAAATCCTGGATTTTTTTTTCTGAGAGCTCCAACCACAGATCAGTGAGATCAAAGTGATAATAGGATCTTAATATTCAGACCTCCTTCTTCACTTTCTACACTTTCTGTTTTAAATGTTCAATAATTAAAACGGGCGTCCTTCTGCTCCACCTGCAGAATGTTTGCAGCCTGATACGGTGCTCTCTATCGTTACTTCCCCATTTATAACAACCCAGAGGGGTTTTATTTTTAACTCACCTGTGTAGGCTCAAATTTTGCATCATTAGGGGCGTGGCCTCTTTGACTGACAACTGAATGATGTCACAGATGACTGTATAGGTGCTAGCTGTCCGCGAGGCTTCGCCTCAGCTAACTGGAGTCCCTGATTTTGACCTCTGTGCTCAGTCTGTTCTTAATAATATTGTTTTAAACAGCACTACATCATCAGTAGGGATGGGTATCGTTTAGGTTTTATCCGATACCGGTGCCAAACCGGTACTTTTGAAACAGTGCCGATGCTTAAACGGTGCTCAAACCGGTGCTTAAAGAATGGAGAACACAAAATTGGTCCAAAAACCTCTCATGTTCAGCTGTTTTTTTGTAAAAAGATAATGTTAGCCTTTTCTGCAGCTATGGGGCATATATGGTATCACTCTTGGCTGGAAGCAGCTTAAACAATGGAAAAAACACAAACTTTGTCCAAAAACCTCTCATGTTTAACTGTTTTCCACTTTTTCTTTGGTCATTTTAGCCTTTTTGTCCAGGGTGAAGGGAGTATCTGCCATCAAACAAGAAGACAGCCGCATGTAGCTATGATGATGTTTGCTAGTTCACCTTACATGCATTAATGTAATAACGTGGTTAGCCTACTCAACATAAATTACACACGAACAACATTAAGCTACTCAAGCAGAGAAGAACGGCTGCTGCTGCCATCATCATCCTCATCATTTCTGCTACACTGGCAGGGCTAGGGGCCAGGACTCTCCTCTTCGGGTTTTTGGGGGATGTTGCTAACTCCGGGTCGATAACAGGCACCACACCCGCAGTAGATGTGCTCGGTGTGAGGTCTCGCAGCAAGCTATCAAATACGGCGCATTTCTCTGCTTTTAAAAAAACGCTATGCGTCGCCAGGTGTTTCATCAGATTTGAGGTGTTACCTCCTTTGACAGTATCACAGTATCAGCTTAAAGCACTTGTTGCAGCTGCTGAGTTTGCATCTTTTGCTGTGAAGTACAGCCAGACTTTGACGCTTCGCCTTGGGCATTTTTAATCTGTAGCTCTGCTCTAAAAGAACGTACGTACCTGGACCCGCCTACTATCCTTGGAAACGTAAAATGATTGGCTAGAATCTAAAGTGTATCACAGCTCAGGAAAAAAAAGCACCGAAATGTGCGCTGCTTTTCAGTCTGGTTATTACCGTTTATGTCAGAACCGGTGCGATACCGTACCCATCCCTAATCATCAGCATATAATGATGTCATATGCTTATTTTTAGCCCTCAAGCATCATAGCAGATTGTTGTCCCTCCGGCTAAACGACCACCTGGTAATGAACTAATCATGTGATTCAGGTGTGTTGACCCAGGGTGAGGTCTAAAACCTGCAGGACACCGGCCCTCGAGGCCTGGAGTTGCCCACCCCTGGTTTAAAGCCAGCAGTGTTCCTGTGCTATGCACTGCAAGCTTAAAGCTGCATTACTTTTAATAGCCACTGGGGGCAATAACTGTGGCTGCAAAAAGACTTCCAGTCTGAGATGATGGGCTCAGGAACATAAGCACTCGCAGCACCTTCAGAGTGCGGTTTGCAGGCAGCATCAGTGCAGATGCTGTATTGGAGGACTTTACGACATCCTTCCACCTGAGGCTAGCTTACCTCAGAACGGGTAACGCCTCCAAGCGATGATGCAAATGTGTGGGGCTCAGACAGGAGATGGGCCAGTTAGAAAGGAGGGCAAACTGACAAAGACAGGAAGTGTAGCTGACAGTAGAATTCCCAGGAATACACCGAGATCACCTCCATTTGTTCCCACTGAAGACAAAGCTTTCAATTCCAAAGACTCTGCAGCTAAAACGTTCCTCTGAAATGCTCCTGCTGTGATCTGAACCCATGATGGCAGGAAATGTGTGGAGATGCACAAACACACAATTCCTGCAGAAACTTTCCTCAAAATACAAACAATGCCTACAATGACCAGTCAAAGCCGTCGGTCACCGTAGGTTAGAGCGACGTCTTCAGCTCACAGCTCCATGTCAGTATATCTTCATAGACTGAGTTACCGTGAGAACAAACTGCTTTCCTCTCATTGTACAGTCTGATAAATGTGAGCTGAGAGCAGATTCAATCGTGTAAAACTGCAGACAGTTAAAGAGAACACAGGCTGATGAGGTGCAGTGCTCCTGCTGCAGCAGCAGGGCGGCGCCGTTGAGCTGAGTTTGAATGCTGCTCGTTTTGACGTTGATGCTGTTTGACGTCCTGCCGCCTCCTCGCTCACCCACAGTCAAACACTGAGTGCTTCACTCCCATTAACAATGGATAGGGTGTGTGTGTGTGTGTGTGTGTGTTTGGCTTTCTGAATGCTGACTCCAGTACTTGATCCTACAGTTACTGTGACACCGCTGCTTCCATCTTTTCTTTATTACTACCAGCAGTATTTCAGTACCACTGCTGGTAGTAATAGTACTGCACGCTGGTTATCCCTGTCCTGCACAGTGGGGGGTATTCCACTGATGAAAAATAACTCAGCAGCCACTTCATTAGGTACACTTTGTTATTTTACCTTCAGACTTGTTTGAATTCTTCATTTCACAGATTCAACAAGCAGCTGCAAACATTCCTCAGAGATTTAGCTCCATGTCGACATGACATCATCACCATGTATCCATGATGGATCCATCAGCCCCACCTCGTCCATATTCCTTAAAAATAATTGCAGTTGTCACTAGACAATAGTAATCCAGAGGCTGTAATATATTAATGATGGACGTAGCCACCGAGACACCACCCAGTGGTGACATCACTGGTTTGATCTGAGACCCCACTGTGGTCATCGCCATCCTAGTTTTAAAGAGCCAAACCCCTTTAGGACAGGTGAACCACTAAATTATCAGGTAATACTATGGTAGCTAAGAGGCCTTAATAATACAGATGTTGAGCCTTGATACAGTTTAAGTTATAAAAACTCGTGCAGGTGTTTTGAAAGGAAATTATCTACAGAGACCAATCAGTTTGTGTATCAGCCTGTAAACGTGTTTATTTCTGCTGTAAAGGTTTAACATGGGAGTCTATGGGGCCTGACTCACTGCTGCCGCCCTGCTGGGCATCAGAGGAACTGCAGGTTAGTTTAAACCTTTGTGGACTTAAATATGCCTGAAATATTTAACATTCATAGAGAGGGAAAAAAGACTTTGATTATATTTATATTCTTGTTTTGTTCATAATAATTTATCTAAACACATATTTTATTTAAATCTTTTTTATCACACACACACACACACACACACACACACACACACACAGACTTGTTTTTCTTGTAGCTGATTTGTCAACTTGTTTAAATCCTGGATTTTTTTTCTGAGAGCTCCAACCACAGATCAGTGAGATCAAAGTGATAATAGGATCTTAATATTCAGACCTCCTTCTTCACTTTCTGAACTTTCTGTTTTAAATGTTCAAAAATTAAAACGGGCGTCCTTCTGCTCCACCTGCAGCATGTTTGCAGCCTGATACGGTGCTCTCTATCATTACTTCCCCATTTATAACAACCCAGAGGGTTTTATTTTTAACTCACCTGTGTAGGCTCAAATTTTGCATTATTAGGGGCGTGGCCTCTTTGACTGACAACTGAATGATGTCACAGATGACTGTATAGGTGCTAGCTGTCCGCGAGGCTTTGCCTCAGCTAACTGGAGCCCCTGAATTTGACCTCTGTTCTCAGTCTGTTCTTAATAATATTGTTTTAAACAGCACTACATCATCAGCATATAATGATGTCATATGCTCATTTTTAGCCCTCAAGCATCATAGCAGATCGTTGTCCCTCCGGCTAAACGACCTCAACATGTCTTGAAGTTCTCCAGAGGCCTGGTAACGAACTAACCATGTGATTCAGGTGTGTTGACCCAGGGTGAGGTCTAAAACCTGCAGGACATCGGCCCTCGAGGCCTGGAGTTGCCCACCCCTGGTTTAAAGCCAGCAGCGTTCCTGTGCTATGCACTGCAAGTACACCTTAAATATGTCCTTTCTTTAATTCATAATTAAAATTAAATATTAGTAATATTAGTAATTCAAATCATATTATTTAATAGAATTAAATAAATGTAAACTGAAAAACAAACTATTCCTTAATTTTAAATATAAATGAAGAATGAAAATGGTACCAAAAAACTTTTTTCTTAAAGGTGACGAAGAACTAAAATCAACCTGTTAGCATCACACAGTGTCCTGCTTTGTCCTGCTTTGTCTCACCTGCAGACAAATGTAACTTACTGAGTTTTACAACAGTGAACACAAACCTCTGGAGCCTGAGACGCTTTCATTAAAGAGTTATCGGCCTTTAGTCTTTAAAATCGTTTGGCATTAATCATCAGAAGTGCAGATACATAACTCCGTGTTGGCACATTAATCAATCACAGTCAGACGTTTTCAGCGGCGACGCGGCGGCAGATAAAATGTCAGCGTTTGAGCCCGGGGCAGTAGAAACAGGAGCAGCTGAGTGTGTGGATGCAGTTTGCTGCACTGAGCAAATCTCTCCAAATTTCAAGTCGATACCAGCTTGAGTTTCCACCGTGTTTCAGCTGCAAATGTCAGCGTGTGTGTGTGTGTGTTTGTGTTTGTGTGTGTTTGTGTGTGTGCGTGTGTGTGTGTGTGTGTGTGTGTGTGTGTGGTTAACAGTAGGTAACGTATTGACTGTGGATGAATGGATGGATGGACAGCTGGGTTGGTTGGTTGGTTTAGCAGGAACAATCGGAGGGCAGCAGGGTTAGCTGTGTTTCCATACAACAGATAACTGCCAGAGGGTTGAGGGGGGTGTGTGTCTGTGTGTGTGTGTGTGTGTGTGTGTGAATAAGGGGATAGAGGGAGGGAGAGAGAGAGAAGGGGTAAACAAGGCCCAGAGATCAGAAATCTGAACATGTGACCTCAATATCTCTGGTTTGAAGGTCGGACTGCATGTTGCAGAAAATTGGAGGCAGGATAATAACACGTACGACGTGTTTGTTTTCTAAATATACTTTTAGTTTCAGGTGAGGAAACAGCTGATATCTGTGGAGCACATGTGCACTCCGGCGAGCCTCCGAGAACCAGGGTGGAGGGCGTCCATGCTGCAGTCACACAGGGCAGAGTGGAGTCAGACTCCCAGGATCGTTTTACCTAAACTAGATAATCAGGCCCCATCTTATCTTAATGACCTTGTAGTACCATATCACCCTATTAGAGCACTTCGCTCTCGCTCTGCAGGCCTACTTGTTGTTCCTAGAGTATTTAAAAGTAGAATGGGAGGCAGAGCCTTCAGTTTTCAGGCCCCTCTTCTGTGGAACCAGCTTCCAGTTTGGATTCAGGAGACAGACACTATCTCTACTTTCAAGATTAGGCTTCAAACTTTCCTTTTTGCTAAAGCATATAGTTAGGGCTGGACCAGGTGACCCTGAATCCTCCCTTAGTTATGCTGCAATAGATGTAGGCTGCCGGGGATTCCCATGATGCATTGAGTTTTTCCTTTCCAGTCACCTTTCTCACTCACTATGTATTAATAGACCTCTCTGTATTGAATCATATCTGTTATTAATCTCTGTCTCTCTTCCACAGCATGTCTTTATCCTGTCTTCCTTCTCTCACCCCAACCAATCACAGCAGATGGCCCCGCCCCTCCCTGAGCCTGGTTCTGCTGGAGGTTTCTTCCTGTTAAAAGGGAGTTTTTCCTTCCCACTGTCGCCAAAGTGCTGCTCATAGGGGGTCATATGATTGTTGGGTTTTTCTCTGTATCTATGAAGCGCCTTGAGGCGACTTTTGTTGTGATTTGGCGCCATATAAATAAAACTGAATTGAATTGAATTAAACTGCTGGTTCCAGATGATCAGCTCATCACAGAGCTGGAGGCGACATGAGCTTTGATGATGATGCTTTTCTGGATTTTGTTCCTTTATTCAAAGACTCTCTGACTCTGTCTGGAGGTGATAAACAAATAATTAAATCTGACAGATGCAATAATATTAACTGTGATAATTTTTTTTGAAGTAAATACTCCACAGACCAACCTTCTTCCTTCCACCTGCTCTTCTCAGGCTGATGAAGAGGAGGGAGCGGAGGAAGCTTTTAAAAACTGAAGGTCACTTCTAACAAAGCAGCGCTTTGACCAGAGAAACAAATCTCACCCTGACTGTGTGCGAAGGTTCAGCTGCTGCGTGTTCCCGGGAGAAAAATGTGCACGTGCCACAACTTCAGGAACACGGTAACTCTGCTCAGCGTGGGACGTTCACAGGAGATATGTAAAAGTCAAACTCTGGATCTGTACATCCAACAACAGCTTGATACGATAATTCTAACCAAGATTATTAGAATAATAATAAAATGCACTTGAAACAAGCATTTTATGAAAAAAAAATATCCTTATAAATATAATTAATAAAAATAAAGTTTTAGAAGTCGTTCATCTAACGAGGCTTTGGATGATCCGTGAGAGTCTGTTTACAAAAATCAGTGTTTTTATATTTAACACCTGCGCTGTAGATCTGACACTGAAATCAATAAACAAGCAAACCTGCAGCAGAAACTCAAACAAACAAAGTCAAAAGTCAAAACAAAATAAAATAAACACTAATGATGACAGACGTTGAACTTTATTTATGGGCAGATTAATGAGTTTCCTCAGATGTGACAGGATTTTGTGCACATGCAGTTTTTGTTTACTGACCATATTCAAAATTGAACTCATCCTTCAAAATAAGAGCACAGAGGTGTTTCGGTGCAGCTGCAGAGGCTGTCACGCTGTCTGCATGTGTCAGTTAGCAAATAAATGATTTTATGATTTTTATTTGTGTTGATTTTGACAGTTTGAGTCTGTGTGACATCTGCAAACATTATTACTACATTCTGTCCGTACTTTGAATCGTCGGCCCTCACAGCGCGAGTCCTTCCTCTTCATGTATCTGCAGTCGCGTCTCAACTCTTTACTTATTTTTAAGGATTATTTGATCAGAAGTTTATTGTTCTGTGATTTAAGCTCCACCAGCCTGTAGATCTGTGATTGGTCCAAGAGAGGGAGCCAAGAGAGAGAGAGAGAGAGAGAGAGAGGAGTTTACCCCTCCTTTACCTTCAGATAGCACCCCCCACACACACACACTCTACTAGCTGGTGTGTGTGTGTGTGTGTGTGTGTGTGTTTGATGCTCATGCGGACCGACAGCCGAGTCTTTGGGTCACTCTCTGGGACGTCTCGGGACCCCGATCAGTCCTGGCTGAACGCCAGACTGTCTGTGGGGGGGGGCTCTGTCTCAACAACACACACACACACATACACACACACACACACACACACTATACTACATGTCTCCTATTTGCATGTAGGTGCTGTGTATCATGCACATTAACTCTGAACCCTCTTGTGCAGTAATAACTGCAGACTGCACTGCATTATGGGAAACATGCATGACGTCACTAAATGTTTAAATCTGTAGTTTTTTTGTCCGTTTTGTAGTTTTACTGTCTTTGGAGCAGACGTGTTTCACACAAAGTCACATCTGGACAATATCAGGTGATATTTTAAAAATCTGTTTCTAAATCAGTGGATTTGATCCTGCGAGTGACCTTTAACCTCATCCTGTGGTCATCAGGTACAGGTAGACTGCTTCACGTTAACGTTGGACAGAAGGTGTAACCTCAACTTCTTTTTCACTTCCTGTGATGGAACCAAGCGTCTGTGTTTGGATCGTGTCAGCGATGAGGAGACGGAGCAGATCTGCTGCTTTGCTGTAGCAACGCCATCCAAGCCACGGCTGCAGACTCTCCTGGGACTGGCGCATGTCTGCTGCTACCATCACATGATCGACATGATCGACAGCCACGCTGCCAAACTGGTCGCGAGAAAAATTAGTTTTGATTTAAAGGCTTTGTTGGAGGCACAGGCCGCTGATGGTCGCTGATGGTGAGAGGTCTTGGTGTCATATGCTTAACTTCCTGTTTGGGTTTTTATTCTAGTGTTTGAAGCTTTGAAAGAGTTCGTTATTCTTCTAACGCTGACTCTGATTTCTTGTCATATCGTTGAGATCCTGCTTCTGTTTGTGGTTTTCTGATTGGCTGTCGTGCGATCCTGTGTTTTGCTTCATGTCTCCATTATTTCTGTTTCACTTTGTGGTTTCTACTGTTGTTGTTTTTATTTACTGGACTTGGTGCCTCCTTGAGCGTTCATGTCAGTGTTTGTGATGGTCTGCTCCTCCCTGATTGGTTCACCTGCTGGTCATTACTTCCTCACTTGTCCCACTGCAAATTTTGGGAACATGTTTCATCTCTGAGATATCTCAATATAGTGAAATACAACTTTTTGGGCTTCAGTTAAAGAAACAAACGTGTAAAATAACGTTGTTTAAACCTCGTGTTTCTCTCGTCTTTGTTGCGTTTCCATATCTGAGCTTCAATTATCAAAGCTGTTCTTTGGATTATTGACAGCCAGAAATCCATAAATGAAGATTTTATATCTGGTGCTGTGGATTTATTGTGTTTGGCTTGGTAGTATTACAACAGAAATGTTTCCAGTAACGTTTTTATCTAAATATTTATATAGAATATGTATATTCTGTATTTTTTTAAAGTATATAAAATAATATTTGAAATATGGAAAATTGGACTCACTAAATAGTAAAACAATGATAATATTAATAACAATTGGGAAATACTCACAACTACTTTGATACTTTCAGTTACCTGATAAAACTGCGTGTCAGAGCATTTATTTATTTATTTATTTTATTAACCTTTATTTAACCAGGAAAATCCCACTGAGATTAAAAACCTCTTTTTCAAGGGAGACCTGGCCAAGATAGGCAGCAGCAGGTGTCTCACAGTTACAGAAATTACTCAAACACAGGCAGCAACAACACACATGCAACAATAAGTGAAAGAATACAAATAAAATTAAATTCAAATATAAATAAATAAATAAATAAATCTGTTAAAATCACAATCAATCTAATTGAAACAGTTGCATGTTATGGACTTGGCCTCAAGGATTCGTAGTTTAGATTTAAAAGCACTTAATGAAATAAATTCAGTCATTTTCCTTCTGCAGTTTGTTCCAAGCCGAGGGAGCTAAATGGACAAAAGCTCTTTTACCAAGTTCAGTTCGGGCAAATGGAACAGAAAGCAACAAGTAGCCATGCGGACGAAGAGAATACCGACCAGCATGTTTCATTGCTAGCAGGGAACATAGATAAGAAGGCAGCAACCCAAGTATCGCCTTATATATAAAACTGTATAAATGAGAGTTCCTCCGACTTACCAAAGCAGGACGTCCTACCTGAGAGTATAACTCACAGTGGTGAGTCTGAGATTTACGGTTAGTGATGAACCTCAGAGAAGCACGATACACAGAATCAACCATTCGAAGACATTGAGCAGAAGCATTCATATATAGAATATCTCCATTTTTCAATCATCAGCCCGCTGAGGCTGAAATTAAAAATGCTAAAGTCTGATATGTAGCTTCATAATCATCTCTTCAAGCACTCAGCCTATCGATTTATGAATAGTTAACCCCTTTAAGTAAATCCCATTTTTATGACCGTCCGGGGGGTAAAACAGGATTCTTGAAACTACCAGCTAAACGTTTTCCGTAACAGGAAGTGAAGGTTAGCGAACATTAATGGAAAACGCTGCAAAAACACACAAAAAACAACGGAAATAGGAAAAAGCACAAGGGAAGTGTTTCTGGGGAGACAATAACCCGACGGACCAGTTGCAGGAACTCAAAACATGGTGGGTGTGGTTTATCATGATTCATAAAATACTGATGACGGATTTTTATGCTAATAGTTAGGCTAACACACTTCATCTTTTCTTTCCTCACAAAACCGACAGATCCTCCACTTTTAAGTGTCTCTCAGCATATTTTGGTTCCTGCAACTGGTCCGTCGGGTTATTGTCTCCCCGGAAACACTTCCCTTGTGCTTTTTCCTTTTTCCGTTGTGTTTTGTGTGCTTTTGCAGCGTTTTTCTTATTGCTGGTGTTTCCTTTAGTTGCAGTCCGTTTGGCCTCTCAGGGCCACCGTAAGGTTGTCCTAAGATGGGACACTATCTCGTATCAGTTCAGTGACATAAATGCTAAAATGCAGATTTGATTTGAGTAAAACAACATTTTCTACTCAGCCTTTTTGCATTACCTCATTTCTTATTTTACCTTGCACATTATTTCTTTCTCTCAACAGGTGAAAAACAATCCTCCCCTGAAGTGTTAATGGATAAACGTGACACTGCAATCAACACATCGGTGCAGGATTTTTACGCCCTCGAGCACGAAATAAAGAGCAAAGTAAAGCAATACGCCAGTATCCACCTCTTCAAGTGAGAACCACATGCACCTGCTTTGCTTTGCTAGCTAACAAATAGCTAATTTTATTTGATATGAGTGCATTTCAATACATTTAAAAAACACATTTTTCACTGTCAGTCTTTGAATATTTCAGTATATTTGTCACATGTATGTGCGCTGTGTAGCAGCACAGTGTAAAATGACAGTACAACGCAGATGTGATGCTGTAAGTCAGTCGAGTGTATTTAATCGTGTTTCTCTGCTTGCATGAAATTAAATGTCATGTTTTCACGTCTTGCAGGTTTTCTGTTGACTGTGGACGATACTCAGACTCTCTCAGGCGCTGTGTGCCTCATTTACGTCTGTTTAAGCTCTAATTCACACGCACTGAGGTCACACGCTCGGTTTGGAGCATAAAAGAGCAGCGGGACGACGAACACGAGGTTAGATACACAGACAGTCAGTCATTAAGACATTCCTCTGCACGCCGAAGCGCTCACTTATCCCTCGGCCTCTTTCTTCTTTTGTATTTCAGCCACACACTCCTGAAGGCTGCTGGGAGAGGCACGGGAGGGCGTCTCTGTCTGGACCTGCGGCGCTATGGGTCTTCAGTCCAGCACTGCACAACAGCAGCAGCAGATTTGGAGGCCGTTTGGCGCGGTTCATCGGCTCTGAACGAGCGGCACCGCGGTGGCTCTGATTGGCTGCCTGGACATCCACTGAGCGCGCCTTCAGGTGACGGAGAGGTTTAAGGTAAGACTCGTGTTTTCATACTGAGACAGCAGCTGTTGACTCTCAGCTCAGTCTGGCTGGTGGCTTCGGTGCTGTTATGCTGAAACTTCTGAATTCTGATTGGTTGGAAGGTGTGGATTTAAATAACTGGATACCTGTAATGGAGGCGATATTCTGCCAATATCAATCAGCGTGCAGGTAACAAACTGCAAGCAGAGACAGCCAGTCCTCAGCTAAGGAGAAGCTCGAGAGCTCAGGTTATTTCTGTAAACACCAGCAACAATCTAAGGAGGACGAACCAGACTGGACATCTCGATGGGTGATGTCACAGTGGTTCAGGCCATCTTTTATATACAGTGAATTAACTGTGCAGTTTGGTTCAGCTGGAAAGCTGAAAACAGATTGAAGGAAAAAAAAATTAAAATAAAAAGTTACAATTGTTTTTTTGTCAACAAAGCAAATGCATTTTTTACATACATACATCTTATGCCATCAGCTTGTCCTCGGTCACAGTTTCCTTCCACATATAGTTTTGCAAAAACTGCATAAAAAGCACTTGCAGCAACAAAAACATAATATTCCAGAAACACGCTTTGCCGATCCGATCAGCTGTTCATAACACTTCCTACGTTAGAATAGACATCAGCGTGAACTATCGCATGTCCGCCATGACCTGCCCGAAACCAGAAGTGACGTCATTTTGCGGAAATGTAGTTTTTTACCATCAGGGCCTCATGAGCCTATACTGTTGTTTTTAAAAGTTATGTTTGACTTTATGACTTTCTGTATCGTTTCTGGGATGCTTAGGACTCATATTGCACTGCTGGAAATAGTTTATTTTGATGCATATGCTGCTTTTTTGCAAATTTGCATTATAATATTTATTTTCGTTTTTCCTGCAGTATATAAAAATTGGTGTATTTCAAAAATAAAACTATGAAGACACTCAAAATAAATTTCCTGTGGTGGGAAACTATTTTGTGCAACTTTTTTGTATTTACAGTTTTGAGGGATAAGCCTCTTAAATTTCTCTAACTAGAAATATATGTTAAAAAAACAAAAACGATTTTCAATTTTTTTGTAGTTTATTGCACTTTTTTGCAATTTATGTAATTACTATGCACTTAATGCAGACATATTATTAAAATCTGGGCTATAATGGTTGTATTGATGTATAGCAACTTGAAATGTTCCAAACACCAGCTCATAATTATCACCACTGAAACGTAGGGTTTAGTCACACCAGAGTGAACACCAGAGCACAGTAACCTCCCCGTGATGACCAACAATCAGTGGTTGCATTCAGTGTTTTTGCTGTCAGAGACTGATTGGTATAATTTTCCTGACAGGAAGCAACCGGTCTGCAAACAGTCCAACAATCACTGTCCAAATAATTACAGTCTGATTTATAAATGCAGGTTGTAAACAATCTAAGCTGGTCTGCATCGATTAACTCGGATCATCTATGACGTGTCTTTGCAGTAGGGGACTTGACTAAGCTGGATGCCAACGGGTTGTATTCTGGTTAAAGTCCTATAGTTAGTGGTTGGTCTTCGTCACTAAAGCACCCCCTGTTTCTCCCTCGTGTGACTGCAGGATTAGCCGGGGCTTACATCTTGTTTTTCTTTCCACCAGTTTTAATAAATTAAACGTTAGCGTTCAAATGCTGAAATGCTCGTTTCAGTGGTGCTCAAGCGGGTTCTGGCAGCACTTCCAGCTACTACTAACTGGACTGTGATTAAATCTGTTGTATCAGTTATTTGTGGTATTTTAAAAAGCCGATATATTGGCTCACAAATGGAGTCATATTCTTTACCTTAGCCGACCGTTAGCATCAGGTCACATGATGACGGGCTAAAGGCCTGTGCTAAGAGAGCAGGAAGCTAGCAGCTGGTTATTTAATGCAGCGGTCCCCAACCCCCGGACCACAGACCAGTACTGGTGCCCGAGTCGTTTGGTACTGGGCCGCGAGAAGCTCAGGTGTGAAATTTATGGTTTTCAGGGTTTTTATCGTTATTTTTTTATTGTTTTTATCGTTAACTCTGTTTCCCTGTTTTCCTGTGTGTTATTAATAAATATTTTTTTGGTACCAGTACTGGTTTTATTTGTAGCATTTATCCGCGACACCTTAAAGGTCAGTCCGTGAAAATTTTGTCAGCCATAAACTGGTCTGTGGTGCAAAAGAGGCTGGGGACGGCAGATTTAATGTATTGTGCAATATGTCGTTGGTGAGTCCTGAGTGAGCGGACACCAGCTTTCCCGGCTCATCGGCCTGTTTGTTGGCTTTGCCTGTGAATCTAAGCTCACGTCCACGTGTTTGATGAAACTGCCGCCATTACAGCCCCTACAGAGCTGCTGGGTTTGTGTGGTTTGCTGGCAAAGTGGTTTATTTACTTGTATTACACAGGTCAGCCACCAGATGAGTGTAATTTGTCTTTGAACACCACAATTATATCGAAAACCATGCATAACTAACGTTTCACAGAATAATGCATACAGCTCTTATCCTATTATAAATAACTCATACTGCCAACCATACAGCCCCCCCCCCCCCCCAAAATGAAACACCCCGCATCATTTTGAAATCTAATTGTTTTATGTTAATTTTGTGCAGTCACATCTTTTAAGGCCCTGTCTGTGTTTCTCCCTCATCCTTAAAAATCAAAAACAACGCGAGGCCGCGATTTTAAACACGTCGACGTCGAGTCAAACAAAGGTCAGCAGGATGGCATCGCAAACTCTTTTCATGGTGTCGTAGATTTAAATGTGAGGGACAAGGAAGTGAAAGTAACTTAGAGCAACCCCAATTATGAATGATTAAAAAAATTAAAAAGTGACATAAAGCCAAGAAACCAAACCTGCAGAAACAAATCAGGGGGATCCGAACAGTGGGAGCTCTGAGGCCAACAACAGGCTCAAAACTCAATTATATCACAAAAACCCAGCGCAGTAACACAAACCTGGCACCGTGTCATCTTGTTTTTCTAGCCCTCGAGTTCATTAGTTCATATTCCCCCCTGCAGCCGCTCTGTCCCATCGGGACTGTGAGAGCCACGGATCCAGACCCGGCCCGCCCAAGTCTCCAGTCCGGCCTTTTAAAAACACAGTTTTTCCATTTTAGGAGTAGTACCAGAGTTAGCGTGTAGTCAGGTTTTTAGTCTTCTTTATTTTGTTCATATTTAATTTTCTTTGTCTGTTGAATGTATGAGATTTATCTGGTTTTTACTGGAAAGCACTTTGGTCAATGGTGTTATTTTTGCTCTATAAGTAAAGTTGGATTTTTAGAGTGAACTTTTTACACTAATGCAAAATTATGTTTAAGTCATTTTATTAATCTTGCCCACATGAGGTCACACTGGGCTCATGTTTCTCATGATGACAGATAAAAGCAGCATTACTGTATGAGGTGACATGTTGTGTAAATGAAACTGAATTGAATCCATTTAATTAAATGTTTGTGTTTGCATCCTGCAGTGTGAGGAACTGTCCCACTATTGCATGTTAAAGCATATCTCAGCATTACAAGTATGATCAATTTCACACCACAATGGACTTTTCTCAGGTTATAAATGTGTTATAAACGTATAAACAGTGTTGAAGCTGCGTCAAAAGTGTTGCTGGGGTTTGATTGCTTAAACGAGCCAGAGCTTTGGGCTTACTCCAACACAAAACTGTGGTCTTAAAATGTGTTGCATCAAATTGATAAATAACTGAAAGTATATTGAATTTTTTAGATGTGGCATTAGATTTTTAAACAACACAGGAAAAAGAGGAGCCTGGACCTCGAACTCACGTGGACGGCATCACGAGGGTTTCAGTCCTGCTCTGTTTAGGCTTTTTCCATGAACGCAGCTTTTCAAACTTACGTGACTTGACGCTGTTGTCATTGGTTAGTGATTCTAAAAAATATTTGCAGCAGTTTATGACATACGGCTCCAGTGTTGCCAACTTAGCGACTTTGTCGCTATATTTAGCGAGTTTTCAGACCCCCTAGCGACTTTTTTTCTACAAAAAGTCACTAAAAAAAAAGACGTGAAAGCGCATATCGCTTTTACTCTCAACAAGCAGCGGGTGCTGTAACGCAGTCAGTTCTTCTTTTACTCTTATGCTGTTTTGTGGATCACAAGGTTTAAAACTACTTATAAACACACACACTCAAAGTAACTCCACCAGAGTGCCTATTTCGGGTCACTTTTGCCGGTCCAAGCCCGGGTAAAGGAGCAGGGTTGGAATTGTGACATTAAAAAAACAATAATTGCTAAAATAAATTTAATTTGTAGTTCTAAATAAACTCTAAATGCATTTAGGACGTTTTTTACTCACTTTATGTCTCGTCCACGATGTTATTTCTCTCTCCAACAACGTAGATTACAATTACATTAGCATGACCAATTATGCAAATTAGGTGATGACGTCATTTAGCGACTTCTAGCGACTTTTAGGACAGCCAATAGCGATTTTCCTTACTGAGGAGTTGGCAACACTGTATGGCTCATACAAACACAACCGAGAGCTTAAACTGGAAGTAGAAACGGAGAGCTAGTTTTCTGTGATACTCACAACACATTTCACCTGAATAACTGTGTGAATTAGCTGTAATCTTATCTTTTGATTACCAATAAAGTCAATGTTACTGGATATTTAAATATGAACAAATATTCTAAAAATCTAAGATCAAATAAAAGCACATTAATAAATTTAGAAGCATCAAACATCCTAAATTTTAAGGCTTTTTGTCAATTTTCCACCAATAATTCATTAAGTTGACCTTAAAGAGCTAAATTAATGTCAGCTACATTTTTTTATGGATCGTAGACACGACCCCACTGAGTTTTATCAGCATAAAGTCAAAACTTGAAAATGAGCTGTGGTGTTTACAGAGGGACACGAATGCACACGAATGCTACCAAAAACAGAACCTGCTGATGATAACGATTTCAACAAAGGATTTAAAAAACGTGCAGAACAAATTTTACCAAGAATGGTAATTTTACTCTTTCACAGTGTAAGCATGCACGTCTTTAAAAAGAGCAAAAAATAATAGAACTTGTATTTTATTTAAGTAGGAGCAATAACTGATGTATTTTTTATTAAAGAGAAAAAATAGCAGCGACTTGAAATGAAAATTTGATTTCTATAACACATTTTCTTACACTTAAACAAAAGAGAAACAAAGACATGACCACACGAGCTGTTAATATAGACAAACTTAATGAATTATTGATTAACAGAACATTAAAGCATACACTACTGAACCACGGATATGCACCCAGAGGAATTAAAGATAGGATAGGAAAGCCTGAATAATGCATTGGGATGTGGAAACAGTTGTGATGGATCTGAGGTCTACTCTAAGCCAGACTGGATCTAATCCTGGATCTGAGACCCCCCTGACCCGTTCACCCTGCCCACAGTTTGGCAGGTGAAAATGTGACTCGTGTGCAGGATACCAGTCTGGCATTCAGCATGTGACAGACAAATATACTGTATTTTACCCCAGCTCAATCTCTATGTGAATAATATAAACATGCATTACTACACTCATTTATTCCCTTAAATCCATGAAGCTGTTTGTCTCAGTAAACTCTGCATAACTGAATAATATAGCAAAGATAACTTTCATTCTTTATCGGTGCTCCATCACTGCTCCAGATCGCCACTGAGGCACATGATCCGTGGTTGACCGGTCCGCAGGAGGCCGACTGCTGCTGTGGTGTTCAAGTTAAAGAAGCGTTGACTTGGAAATACTGGACACCATCAGAATGTAAAGACTATAACCTCAATGCAGTCCCACATAAGACGGGACAGCGGGACAGGTTTGTGCTGTTCTGTGTTGAAGCAGATGCTACAGGTTTGATGGTTTGGACGGAGCTGCTTTGCAGGCAGGAGAGTTTCAAAGTCTGTGTAATTTATCTGAACATACTCTTTATCTGCAGCCTATTTGTAGACGCTAAATCTAGAAATCTAGAGCATGTGGATGATAAAACAAACACATAACCATGTATCCCGTCAAACTTAAAGAACACAAATTCTTCCTAATATTCAATTTAATTCACTTAAATTTACATAGAGCCAAAACACAACAGCAGTCACATCAAAGTGGTTTATAATGTAAACTAAAGAGCCTACAGTATCCTTATGGGAACCAACGTATTAATTAATGTCCTCTTTAATGCACATTTGTTTTTGGTCTATCTTTTGAGCTGCCCCGTCGTCGAGGACACATCCTGGGCTTTCTGGATATCTGGTGCGTTTGAGTGACCTCTTTTAGCTCCAAAAAGGAAGGAAATCACGAAAAAAATTTCCCTCCATTCTCAGGAGGAGATGTCTGAAGTTAGGCAAACTACTTTTAAGTCTCTTCGCTGTGTTTTAAGTTTGTTACATTCATATTTTCTGATACTGAAACACATCTGGATCCCTTTCCAGAGTGTTACTGACACTAGGACGCAAACATGGATCGGATATGTGGACCAGTATAACTCAGAGTTCTTCTGCAGTCTCCTGTTTGGTTTAGCGTGTGGATAGTTGATGGCATCATCAGCGTACATCTGTGAAGTTGTAGCAGGTCGTTCGCTTTAATTCAGGTTGCTAACATACAGAGTAAATAGCACAGGACCAAATATGTCAGCATACTGGTCCATATGTGAACGAGCTGCTGTGGGAAACGTTCAGTTGGGGTCCATGAGGGGGCAGTAGAGTCCCTCCTGGACCACCCCATGGTCTGAGGTTGTTTGTGCCGGTGTGTTTGGGGGAGTCTAAAACGTGGAGGTGGAAGGGAAATGAAAGCAGAAGAGCCATGTGCTGGTTGTTGTTGTTGTAAGAGGTGTTGGATAAGGAGAACTGACCTTAAATCTGGATCATAAAATGGAAATAACAGGAAGTTTCATGGGATTAAAACCGAGCTGAGGTCGTTCAGCAACAGACAAAACACATGTGAGTGCAAGTTTGCTTTTCAGACTTCACTGTAATGAGATTACAGGAGCTCTGCAGTCTCTAAATATTGTTGCATGTTATTATTTCAGTCCGATTCTGGAGGTGAAAGATTAACAGCAGTTATTGTATTTTTAAAATCAGCGATCCCTTTACTCCCAAACACACAATCGCTCGTGGAGGTTTAAATCTCGTTTTCAGGGGCCGACCTCGGCTGCGTTCAGTGACCCCAAGGAGGAATTGGATGTTGTTTACATCCTTGATTACATCTGTAAGGTCAGGATTAATCTACACGTTTCTGTTTTTTAGGAGCGGGGATGAAAAATAAAACGTCTCCTTCCTTTATTCAAACACACCAAACTCTGTACGAACAGTTCAGCTATGACTCAAACAAACAGCAGCGTTACAAACACACAGCTGCCAGTTTATTAGGCACACTATTCTGTGATACATTACACCTTTATTAGTTTTATGATCAGTGTTCCTGATAGTGTCATAGAAAGGGGTTGTATGACCTTTCGTGACACCAACACACTATGCTAATATTTTAAACTTGATGTACAAGACATAAAAATAATCAACTTTGTGGTCGTGGTAAGAAATAGTTTGAAAGTTCAGAGAAAGTTTAAGAAAGAAGAAGACAAACTGTCAAAAATACCTCAGAGTCGGGTTGCAAAGAAATCCAACATTTGGTTAAGATTGTTTTTGGTGAAATTTAGCAGTGAAAAGGAGAATGTAGAAAATTATATGAGGTTATTCTTGTATCGAGCTGTTTCTGTTATTTTGTCCATCCCGTTAATTCCTAAATAATAGAAATGTGGACAAAGAAAAACATCCTGAAGCTTGCCTTTATTGTCTGTGCATTTATTATCGTATAATTACATTTTCATTTTTCTTCATCTGTAATACCAATAACATGCTGAACTTTATTTTAAAAACTTAGTTGGAAAAGTGCAAACGATATAAAAACCAGACGTTTTACTCCATACGTGACTGACAGTTTTAAACAGGGTTTTTTCTGCTGCATAATTACGACGTACATACAATGTACAAATACTTTGCTGAAAATACTTGAACACTTTTATACATTAACAAAGTTCCAGACTTGTAATCAACTATTTTTACTTTTGAACAGTTCCTTACTGTAGAGTTCAGAACAATTCAAAGCAAAATGTTTGTACGTTATCAAAATTAATTATTGTAAATGTAATAAACGAATTAAAATAATTTAAATACTTACAAATATTTTAAACTAAAATTTGATCGCATATATTTATGCTGTATTATATGTTACTTGCACCGACCTGTTTTAATCTTAAATGTTGTGAAGTGGCCAAAAACATTAGAATCATTCATGTTAACGTAAGTTTGTGTGTGTGTGCGTTTTGTTGCACTACCACATGTTACAAATACAGAAAGGTTTAACCCTCTGTCCTATTACGTGACAGATTTTGTACAATAATCTCAGATTTTAAGGTAAATTCTTCTTCACATTCTTCTACATTTGAGTTTACTGTGCTGAGGAAAAATCCTCCCGTACACGTGAACAGCCTCTGCGTCACAGTCAATGGTGGCAATCAGTAATTGATTGTGTTTCCAGTCTTACTGAGCAACACAGTTTTAAAGTACTCTCACAGTGAGTGCATACAGTGTACATGTTGTGTATCAGTACTCGAAAGAACGTCTTAGTGCAGCAGGCGAGTGAGAAAGAACCAAATGTAAAGTACCGTACACGGTACATCCAGACTCAGACCAGTTCATAAAGTTTGGGGGTCAGCATTATCACGAAGACGGTTGTTACATGTAAGAAAGTGTTTGTGGGGATTTATCTATTTATTTTTAGCAGGTTTCATATTTGCATTTTTTTTACTGCTTGTAATGTAAAATCTCAGGAATATAAACTGAAACAACTTTAGACATAAATACACGTAAAAATGTTTTTTCATTTAAATTGTTTGAAACTATTAATTTTTTATGTTTTATTGTAGAAGTACTTTTAATATTCATACAGTATAAATAAATTATAGGTTTTATTTATTCACAAAATACCTCTTATTAAACTATAATTAGAGATGTCAGCTGTAAGATCAGAATATTCATCTTTATTTTTTGAAGGTAGACCCTACAGTAATACAATAATATCATGCATGGAAGTGGACAGTAATTATTAAAAGCACAGCGTGTGTTCGTACTGGGCAGCTCCCAGTGTGGATGTGCAGCAGAGTGGAAACCAGCTCTGAGCTCTTTGCAAACACAAAGTACACAAAGTCTGAAATACAACCAGACGCAGCTTCTGTGCTCCAGGTTCCAGCAACGCTTGTTCTCTGCATCCAGAGGGCAGCGTGGGGCAAGTTCACTCACACCGAGGAGATGAGGACGGGGCAGGCTTTGGCCCGTTTTAGGTACAAATACTTAGATTAATTAATAAATCATTAAATAAGAAATAAATGAGATGAGGAAGAACATAATGTTTTGAAAAAAATCAGCATTTGTTAACCTTGAATATTTTGTGATGGAAGTGTGGTGGGTTTAAAAAAAGGTGATAGAGCTGCGTTTGTTGATCCGTCTGTCCAAAATTACACTTTACAATAAACTAAATTATTTCTTTTAGTATTTTTTAAAATTTAATATCAGAGCATACACTTTTATGTTTGTGAACAAAGGAATTCCCGATATTTGAGGATAGATTAGCGTTTCCTACCTGAATGATGAGACAATAGATCACGCAAATAAGAAACGGTTCCCTCAAACTTGTAACTATACAAAGCGGAGAACAGCACTGAAGGACGGGACCGTGTTCGTGCTCGTGTTGTTAGTGTCAGGAAAATGTTTGTGCGGAGGGCCGAAGTGAAGTTCATGTAAAGCATTCAGAGACTTGTGAGACTTGAAGTAAGCCTGTGAAACCAGAGTGATCTCTGGATCCAGTTTCATCTGAGATATTTTCACGGGAAAACTTAATTATTCCAGTTTTTCTCATTTTCTAAAACCAAAGCAGATTAGGACCTGGCTCACAGATAAACCGTGCAGGTCACAGACTGTGACGGTGTTTGTACTCGGTCATATCCTGTTTCCACTTTTCCACGAAACCAGCACTTTACTATGTTAGCTCTCACTTCTGCTCCGTATTACCTCGGAGTTTCAGGATGGACGTATCCAGAGTTCAGATAAACTTCCCGTTCACACTCACAAGTCTTAACTTTCTGAACTAGAGCCTCGGAAAGTTTCCCACAATGTAGATCAGGAGAGATGGGATAGTTTCCCAAAAGGGACACACCTCACTGTACACCTCAGGAAATATATAGTAATAACATAAATATATTAAAGTGTGGGTGTTCAGATATAAGATGTGACAAATGGATTTCTGACATTTGCGTCTTATGTTATTTTATTTTATATCTATAAATTAATTTTATTTGCATTTTTGCTTTTAATTCAGCGTTACACAAACCGTTATATTCTAATATAAACCAGCTGAAAATTGTTACTGTGTTAAATATTAGAATTGTTTATATATAATTAATTTATATTAGAGTTCAAAATCTTTGAATTTTGTGTAATTTTGCCCACATTAATATTATTTTAAAGTTTCTGTATTTGTAGTTTTGGTCATCTGTAGCCTAACAGCTGTTATATTTACCTTTGTTTACGATTGATTAAAGCAGTGGATAGATTTAAAATCTGAAATCTTTTTTGACCCTGTCGACCAGCAAGCGTTTGACAACCACGCAGACGTCGAGCTCTGATTTCTTCTGCCCGACACGAAACAGCACAGCGTGACACCTGAACATTAAAAGTTACTATTTTATTCATTTCATATCAGAAACAACTAAATAAATAAAGTTGCTGTAATCAGAGGCAAAACACTTCACGGTGGTACCACTGTCACCCGGCAGAGGGTCGCAGTGCCTCTCCCAGCTCATACTGGGCGAGGGGCGGGGCACATCCTAGGCTACATGTGATGATGTAACTGGGCCCGCCCACACCCTGTGATTGGCAGGTGCTCTACAGGAAGTGTGGATGGCTGAACTTTACTTTAATGTTGACATAACCTGACACGAGTTTATACAACAACACGGGGTCAAAAACACGATGAGACGTCGCGCTAAACGTGAGGCTCCCAACAGGAAGTTCCTCTTTTTAACGGCGGCTCGTCTGTCGTCTGTGTGGACACGACACTGTGGACACGACACTGTGAACACAACACTGTGAACACGACACTGTGGACACGACACTGTGAACACAACCGCACAAATCTTGCTTATTAACAGTTATTACCAAAACATCGATTCGCCGCACCACGTTTTGACTAAATCTAGGGAACAATTACAATCCCGCTCCCGGAGCAGCAACAGTCAGTTAATTTCACTATTGCACTTATTTTCCATCATTTACACTTAAACATAGTCAACATAAAGGAGCACTGATTTATTCACCAATGTCTGATCAACGTTCGGCCACATCTATGCATCATAAACCTGCTGCGGGTTATTTTTCCTTTAATCCTGCACAAACCAAGTGAAGCATTACTGCAGTAATAAATGAAAGGCTGTAATAATGCATGTAAACATCAAAGTGATTGAAAAATCTCATTTTTCCCACACAAACGTAAGGAAGCATCCAGAAAGAGTTTGATAATGAAACCTCAATAAAACAACGATCGTCTGCTTCTGTTATAGGTAACAAATATATGCTGTGTAAAATACATTTATTATTTAAATGAGGTGTAACTGTATATTTGTAATAATCTTTAAAAATTATTACCAGAGAAATTTTTTTACTCTATAATTAGTTCTTAATAACTCGTCTGGATTGTTTTTAAAACTCACGTCACTGGAAATATTTTACATATTTTGTGTTTTTTCTTTTTTACCTCCAGAGATGAAACGCTTCATTAAAACACAAATAAACACATATACATATATATTAAATAATACATTTATTTAATATCCTGTTCTATTCATTTTTTTTAGTGTCTTTACCTGCTAAAATAAAACCCACCGCTCTGACATTAAAGTTAATTAACTCAGTAACGGAATAAAAATTCCTAATTTTCCGTATTTCTTTTACATCTTTGAAGTCTTCATACACAAACACTCTGATGTCCTGACTTGGTTTGGAAGCAAAGCTGTAACGGTTTAAAAGCAGAAATATGAAATCGCTGCACTGTTGACGGTAAATTCAAAGTGCGACATTTAAAACGATGGATTCAACCTGGAGCTCTTTTACATTCATGCTGTTCTTTAATTAAAGCTCGGTTGATGTTTTGGACACAGACGATCACCAGGTCGCTGCTCTGCGGTCGAGTAAATTACGTGTAATTGTAGGAAAACGTTGAATAAAGTGAGAAGAGGAACGTAATCTCGACTCGAACGGGACGATTTTATCTCCACTTTCAGGATTTTTCAGTGTCGTGAAACTGCGACGGCGTCTCGCACGCTTTCTGTAGGTGTTTCTATTTTATTGCATCAAGAAAGCCCAAACAGCCGTGATGTTAATTCCCTTTGAGAGGATCACACAGAGTTGCTCCACTGTCAGAGACTAAAACGAAGACTGAGTGGAAACGACTTCATTTAACAAGACGACGACGACCCTGAACGCACCTCACAGAAGCTGGCTCGGCTCGGGCTCGACGGCAGAAGCACCGGAGGAGGAAAAATGTTCTTTTTGCAGCAAAAACCAGGAGAGCGTCGCCTCCTTCCTGCAGGACTACAGCGCCACCAAAGCACCCACGGCCAGCGCCGCCATTTTGTGTCCGCAAACCGTTTTCGGTTGCAGTTGATTTGTTTGGAAAACTTTTGCAGACTGGAAGGAAGCTCCTTGTTTTCACCGCCGCCTTCGCTTCCCCTCGTGTGCGAGCGGGCGACGCCTGCACACGAAATGAACTTTTACTGAGTCGAGCGCTCGTCCTGCCCCGTGTCCGCTGGCCCGACCGCTCCTCCGAACATGGCTGATTTCGTTTTCTTTTCTTCCAGCAGAGCTGAAGGTTTTTGTTTCAAAAACAAACCCCGGAGTGTGAGTGTGTGTGAACCCCACACCCTCACGCCATTAACCCCCGACAGCCTCGCTTTGCCCCCAACACACCCAGTGACCTCTGTGTTGATGCATCGGCCATCTTGTTCCATTACAATGTAGTGTAAATGTGCGTGCAGTGTGGCGGTGCGTGCAGACGCTTCTTTCATTGTCTGGCTCGGTTCATTACCAGTCCGTTGGTGGTCGGCACTTCACTGATCATTAACGGCTGTACAGCTGGACGCTGGCAGCGAGCCATAAGTCTGTCTGTGTGTGTGTGTGTGTGTGAGCATTAGGGTGTATTATGTGTTTAAAATGTTGAGTTCACACATTTGACTGTTTGTCTGCACAAATGGTAACAGCGAGATCTTAAAGTTCAAGACAAGTTTGATCAACGTGGCTGAAACGTGACGCAGCAGCAGCAACGCCTCGTCCCTCTACGGAGACGTCAGCTTCGGGCTTCATGTGCACATCAGTCAGCATCTGGTTTGAGACGCCTACACTTGGAAGCGCTGTAGCAGTCCGGCCAGGCTGATCGGCGAGGCCTCAGTCTGCCGCCGTGGCTGATGGGAGTCTGCAGAGCCGTGCGTGCTGTGGCTCTGTGCTTGATGTCAAAGGCGACAGCGATCGGTCACTCCCGTTATGTGTGAACGAACGGGCTCGTCGCCGTTAACGGGTCGTTTTAACCCAAACCACAAATCTCCCCCATCTTTCACCGAGTCGTTTTTACAACATCAACATGACCGTCGAGCGGAAGGCGGAGCAAAAGAGAAAAAATGTGCAAACTCAGCAGAACTCTGGAAACAAAGTCCCTACGACTCCTCCGACCTCCACGATGTCTCCCCACAGCAGAGAGGACGGCCTCCATCACGGTGACGGAGGTGCAGAAGCATCAAAAGCACAGCTGGCACATTAGGAAGCTTCACAACACCCAGAATAACTCAGGCGCAAAGATCTTCTCTGTTTGACGTTGCCTGATTTTATTATTCATCCATTTTTCTACCGTGCATACTTAGTCACCTGCATCTGTCGTGAACGTGACGTAGCCACCGTGACTTCACCGTGCTGACAAATCGTGAGCGAATAATAGAAACCCTCCTTTCTGATGCTTATAACGGACCGTCATCAGCATGGAGCCACGCCGCTGCTCGCTCAGCTTCATCACCAGCACGCTTCTCTTCATCATCCCCTCGCTCTGTGCGCGCTCTCCTCCACAGCTGCCTTTAACACGACTGTTGCCAAATTGAAATGCAACTGTATCCATAGTAAATAAGTGTTGATATCTGAGCGTCTCCTACAGCGGACGAGGTGCTTTTAACTCTTTAAATCAGAGACCTTAAACACTCGTTGGGCCTTTCCGGCTCTGTTCACAGTCAGCTCGTCTTCAAGCTCACGGCCTCGCCGAACGCTGATCGTCTCGTTGGTCACATTCTCTCAGCTGAAGTTTGGTCTGTTTTTGGCGTCTGATACTTTCCTCCACCTGCCCCGTGTCTGTCAGCTGGCCCGACCTCTCCTCCAAACATGGCTGAGATTTCGTTTTCTTTTCTTCCAGCTGAGCTGAAGGTTTTTGTTTTTTAACATCGTCTGTAGTTAACTTCCTCCTAACTTGGCAGTCGTTGTAAATTTTAGTTTACATGGGTGTCGCTTTATTCTAACACCTGGGAGAACTAAGTGTTTCAAACTGGTTCCCAGTTAGTTTTGAGGACATGAAAAAAGAACCTGGCCCCGTAAACAGTTAATCAGTTGGATTTAACGAGCGGATGACTGTCGACCCCGCGACCATGAGCGCCGCGCTCACTTTAGCTGTATTATGTGTATTTGTGTTTATTTTTAGCCGTGTGGTTCACTGTTTCTGCCCCCGGGACTCATCTGCTGTCCCGGCCTGCAGTTTGGATCAGACGTGCTGTGTGTCATCACGTCTGTGTGTGTTTGTGGAGTCTGAGACACTGTAGTGAAAAAATGTGACTTCATACACGTTTGTCTGCCTGACTGCATGTGTGTAAATGTTGTACATAAATGAGCAATTTTGTCTGTGTGTGTTTTCTTGAGGGCTGGGTAGAGAACATCTGCAAGTTTCTGTGTGTTTTACAGCACACACACACTTGTGTGTCTGTTATTGCAGTTTGACAGCACGCTCATATCTCCTGTTTAATTGATTGATTGGTTTTATTAAGCTCATCAAAACATTTATTGAAACCACATAACTACAGTCTGATTAGATCAGCGTTACAGCCTCGATCTCTGCAGCCTGATGCTCTCATATGCAGAGTGCATCCTGCACAGGTGTGCAGTAGAGGTGGGAATCTCCACACATCCCACGATACGATATTATTGCAATTTTTTAAAATATTTTGCGATATTCAGATTCTGTACATAAAGGTAAACTTTATCAATATTCATTTTCTCTAATATCAAAGTCTCACACTCAGTCTTTCTCTCATTTCAGTTTTATTGTTGACAAACTGAACGGTTTGTATTACAGTCTAGTCCAACTTAACTGAATCAACCATCTGGTACAATTATAGCTATTCTGAACTATGCAGTTTATGAAAACTATGCAGCCCCTTCAGCAACTGAAGAATTTGAAAGTAAATTAAAACAAAATATAATTTTACATTAAATAAAAAAGTTTTAAACTTAATTAAAATAAAACATGTCTTAAATTAAAATAAGTAAACTGTCACATTTGGACAGTGAAGGAATGTCAGGATTCTTGCTCAGAAAAAGGATCAACATGCTCTGAAGTCAGAGCACAAAAACCTTTTTGTAACAAAATATCGATTTCTGCTGTCCCTGTATCCATACATTATTAGCAAACAAAATATCACCATGCTACACAGTATCCATTTTTTCCCCACCCCTAGTGTGCAGCAGGTCAAAACGATGAAAATTAGGGGTGGGTTTTTAAAATCGATTTATCGATTAAAATCGATTCTGGCTTGGATAACGTGAAATCGATTCATTAAAATCCTGAATTGATTTTTTAATATAAATTAATTTTGCCCGAAATGCCAGAATCTCAGGTGAAATCTCACAAAATTTCAACAACCACCAAACAGCTAAGACAGTAACTGAGAGCAGGAACACGGATTCTGCACAGAGACGTAAACACACAGCGCGAAAGCCGACAGCTCGCTCATTCTGATCTGTCGGCGGGTCCGCGCTTTGTGTTCACGCCCTTTTTGCGCCGATTCTAAAGCTGTTAGTTTGATCTCTCTCCAAACAATATTGACCAAACCAGCAGCAAAAGAAGATCCAAACTACGCTTCACATAAACATCCTCATGTATTTCCTCTGACTTTTACTGTTTTGCTTCCACCAGGATAAAATCTCTCTCTTTCTCTCTCTGTACTTCAAGAACAGTTTCCCGTCTAAAAATCTGTTTCCTGCATTATTCGCTTGCTTGTTACGCACAAATCTACCGTTGGTTACAGGCTGTCGGCCGATGTTTTATTTTCCTTCTACTTACTTCCGAAAAGAAAACCTCATTTCTGCCGTTCAATACTGAACAAATTTAAACTTTATAAAAAAATTTGCAAAATGCAAAACGCTGTGTCTCTAATAAAACCGCTGTAACTTCAGAGGTAACGTTCATATGTTTATTAATGGTTTTCTTTCGTTTTTGATGTACTGCAGAATATTTTGTATAAAATCCAAGGCCAGGAAAATCACCTTCATTTTTTATCTTCATCTTCATGTGTGATGCTCACACCTTTGATAAAGTCTGGAAAGTGTCAGCTTCCTTTTTATAGATACAAAAATATGTAAATGTATTGATCTGAATTATAATATTTCTGACTGTCTGAGTCAAAATGTCCCAGATTTAAATCGAATTGAATCAAATCGGAATCGAATCGATTCTAGAAATCAGTGACAATACCCAGCCCTAATGAATATCTTATTTACGTGCTGTTGTTTATGTCTAATATTCCTCGGATGCTGAGCCCCGACAGGGGGCACCTTAGGCGTGGTGGGTCGCCGGGCTTACAGTATGCTGGCGGGAAACCCTCTGAGCTTAAAGATCACGTCAGGCCATCTGTCCCAAAGTTTAAGTTGTACTGTAAACGCAGAGGCCTCGTCTAAGCCACGGCTCACTATCGTGGAAAACAGACGGCAAACGTGAGCTGCAGACGGCCGTGCTGGCTGCTGAGCCGCGGCTGAAGCTGCTTTACACGAACACATTTTATTAGTTTAGCATCAGGTCACAGTCAGCGTCAGGGTTCACATAGTGAATCATTCAGGAATGTGTTTGGTGCTGAACGTGTGCCAGTCAATTACACTTAATGTGACCAGATTTGACATTTAAATTGTAAACACACAGAAACCTGCAGTAATCACATTTCAGTCAACATTTTGGGGATAGAGGTTTTTTCAGTGATAAATTATCCCGACGGATTTAAACTTCAGTAAAAACTTTTCTTGTTATTTTGTGCTGTCATGTTTTTTTATTATAAAATGTGAATAAATTTAAGTTTAGATTATAAACCTGAACTTTAAGTTCAGTAATCGAGCTCTACATTTAACTTTTCACTCAGTAGGTAGATCGCTCGCCCCGTAATCGGAAGGTCAGGGGTTCAAATCCACTGAACAGCTACCCTGAGGTACCCCTGAGCAAGGCACCGTCCCTAAGCACTGCCCCCTGCCTCACTGAGTGAGTGGGTTACATGCAGAGAGTAATTTCCCTGCAGGGATCAATGAAGTATACAAAAACAAAAAATTGTGAAAAAAGTATTTCAACATTATTGATGACATATTAATTCTGTGAGTGCAGAATAAAAATAAACAACCAAAAATATTATTGCTGTAAAAGCAGCAACAATAAAAGCTCCGAGATACTCAGTGTCATGTCTAGAAAATTTTTGCTGGGGGGGCAGGTGGGGGCACAGATTTGGAGAAGGGTGCAGATAATGTTAAAAACAATTCTACCAACCGTTCACCATAATTCAATAACCCTATAAACCTAATAACTGAATGTGCTTTTAACTGTTATTAGAATGAGATTTTAACGACTACAGTGCAAAGTTTTTAGATACTGTGTTGATAAAGTACCAGAGATACAATCAGTCAGTGTTTACTCAGCAGTCAAGGACATCAATATTTGCATAGTATTTTTACTGACATGTAGTGCACGTGTGTTTTGGGCAAAAACATTTTTGAATATTAAAATACGAACATTTTTAATATACAACTGGTAAATTAGCCAATGCAAAACTTTATCTGCCTGTTAAAAAAAGAAGATAATCTTCTCACAAACTGGTGTTTGATTTTGAAACAGGAAACAAATGAAAAGACCAACATTTGAATAAAACCTGAAAGCAAGTAAATACTTTCTATGCTGCCTTATGGTAAACTTTGGTAATATTGATAAAGAACAACACTGGCTGATGATGAAATACAGTCAGCTGGCACGGTGACACTGCCAGTATGAACCTGCAGGGCTGGACTGGGACACAATTTGGGCATTTTGACGAAAGACCGGCCCCCCAGGTATTAAAGCCATAAAGCCTTTGAATGAAAACAAACACTGCTGTGACAGTGATGTACAGTCTTTTTGGTTTATGTATGATTTCTATACATTTTACGTATAATTCACAAGATTCAGATAATTATTTAATAAAAGCTAAATTTTTAAAACGACAATAAGAAAGAAAAGTATTTCTTTGTGCCCCCCCTCCCTGTTAATGCCCTACCTGCCCCCCTGGCAACACTTTGCTAGACCCGCCCCTGCACAGTTACCAGCTGTCAGCTACTTAGAAAAGGATCCTGGTGTTATTTGTCTCTCAGAAACAGTTCATAACTTCAACTCATCCATGTCACCTAAAAGGTAAACCTGTTTCTCCATCAGCTGTTCAGCTCTGATGATTCAGTAAGGACATCTCCTGGTTTCATCTTCATGTTTCCCTCTCACCACATATCCAAACCGACATCATGACCAGCAGCTTTACAGCTGTGGTTCCAGCAAACATCAGCTGATACTAGAAATTAATATTAAATAAATTCTAACAACAGCTGATCAAACGTGCTGCTGTTGTTTAACGTGACATCCGCTGGTTTCCTGTTTCTGGCGCAAAGTGATAAACAAACAAGAGAGACGATCAGCTGATCGTTGATCAGTTTCATGATTGAAGTAGAAACAGGAGAGAATGAGAGAAGAAGAACAGCTGTGCAGCAAACACACAGAATAACTGCAGCTTTGTGTCTTTTCCATTGTAGCTAAACTCCGGGACAAACTGTTCCTTTTCAGCTCAACAAGAAATGCGTAATATTTTGTCTGAATACGGGACGATTTCGTTTTTTACAGGTTGGTAACTCTACTAACTAACCTTATGAATAAAATAAAGTTTAACATCAGTAACATCACAGCACCCACCCAGCTGTATAGAAACTCCGTCATGCTAGCTCACGCAGTACGCGTTATTGTAACTGACTGTAAAAAGTCAGCACAACGAAAATAAACTAAACTTGGTTTATATCTGACCAGATAGACTGCAGGTCATAACTTCTTACCTGAAGTTCACCTGACACTCAGACCAGCGGCCGCCTCAGGTCTCTCCTCCTCCTGCCTCCCTTCCTCTCATCCACCTGCTGGCCTCTGTGGAAGCTCCACCACAGCCACCACCAGAGTTATTTTTACACATCCGCCAACATCTGGCGCATCCACCACCTCTCATTGTTCATGCCGTTACAATAAATAAATAAATAAATACGTCATCAGCCCACCGGTATGCCCGATGGCCAGTCCAGTGATGTTAACCTGCAACCCAATCTGCAGCTCCACACAGCAATGTTACGACTTGGATCTTATAACTCATAACTCTTATGCTAGCTCCCCCAGCAGCCTACTGTCTGAAATATTCCACGGTTGCAATAATTCTTTAAGTGTTATTTTTTCCTTATTCTAATTTCACCGAAGTTTACTAAACTCAACAAACTTAATATTACTTACCGGCAGTGTTGGTCAAGTTACTTGAAAAAAGTAATCAGTAACTAATTACCGATTACTTCCCCAAAAAAGTAATCCTGTTACTTTACTGATTACTTATTTAAGTAATTAATTACTTAGTTACTTAGTTACTTTTTTAAAACATGCTTTACAACCTGAATAGGTGATAAAGTGATAGATCTTTCAGCCCAATTCTACTTTTTCTGCATAATCATCATACAAAATGTAATCAAATGGTACAGTCTCTTTTTAAAACTTGTTTTGTTAGTTTTAATCTTTTAACTTTATGCATCAAGCAAAAATTTAATTATCTGCAACATTCTCTGACTGGAAGAAATTAGTTTAACATTTAAACCTATTTTCTGCACATTCCAGCACATAAAATAAAATATTTTGTGTGTTTACACTCAGTCTTTCAAATAGATGCAAGTAAAACACAGCAGAAAATAAATAAAGTCAAAGACTAGCGGTCCTGTTGCTCTATTTTCACCTGTAAAGCAGGAGTGGGGCAGGCGGAGGGTTACCCTGGTGCAGGTGTGCAGCGGTCAGTGGAAGAATCCGCGAGTTTCTCTGTGAGTTTCCCATTACGTCGTAGCTACTCGGTGCTTGTTTGGGAGTTTAGGGGTTTTTCGCTGTAAAAAGAAGTTTTCTTCCCACGCACAACGGACACTAATGTTTTTGTCACTTTTTATGGAATCAAACTCAAAGTAAGGTCAGTACTTCCATGCTTTAAACGCTGCACGCTCATACTCTCTCTGCACTCGATATATGATCCATTGTTGATCTGCACACAGCTGTTGTCACGAACGTCGCACTCGCTTACGTCACTGTCATGAGACATTCTCGCAAAAAATCACGGTTTTAGTAACGCAGTAACGCAGCGTTCCTACGGGAAAGTAACGGTAATCTAATTACTGTTTTTGTAATAGTAATCCCTTACTTTACTCGTTATTTGAAAAAAGTAATCAGATTACAGTAACGCGTTACAAGCAACGCGTTACTGCCCATATCTGCTTACCGGGACATTATTCTCTCCTCATTTTCTTTCACCGAAAAATTGTTTCCTGCGGTGCCTCTTTCTCCTTCCTTTGCTAACGCGATGCTCAGAAGCCGATGCTGCATTCACTTACACTCGGATATCTGAGCTTCACTGTGAAAACATAATCGTACATTTGCTATTTGATTGAATTTTATTGTTTTAGCTTTGGGGTGGCACCTGGGGTGGCCAGTCTGGTTGGGGGGGGGGGGGGGGGGGGGCACGGCCACCCCGCTGGACACGCCACTGGAGATACTAATGGCAAAAAATAATAGAGAAATTAAAATCTTGTCATAAAATGTTCAAAACTGAAATTTTGATTTGTTTAATAAATATTAAATCTTCAAACTGAATAAACAAACATAAAAAAGTAAAAAGATTCCAGAATTTTTTTTCTCAGAATCCAAACAATAAAAGAAATAAAGGAAACAAATACAGTTTCTATTCTCACAGAAACATAATAAAATCACGCCTCTCTGTTCTGGGCACTCACAGACTTTCAGGGTCACGTTTATTCTTCTGCATTTTAATCTCCTCCATATTATTTTAATATCTCAGTGTATTTCTGTGCCTTTGATTTGATAACTCAAACTAACCGTGTTTCCTCTCGTCTCTGTGCTGGGAAAAAAGACTTTGTTCCTGTTTAAACCTCAGACCTTATTTCCCCTGAAATCAATACAAACATTTAATTTTAGCTGCCCATTGGTGGGGGTGGGGGGTCAGGGTAAAAATCATTTGTGGGGATGTGATATGATTAGCGCTGACGTAATGAAGTGGGCGTCTGAGGTTGGGTGAATAATCAGACTAGCTGCTCTGGTTTCTGGAGGATTTATTGCAGGTTGTCTGTGATCATGTGACAGCGATCCGCTCCTCCTTATGATTATAAGCAGCTGTGATTGGACGATGCTGTCCGTGTGTTTGTGTGAAACAGCAGGTGTGACTGTTGTGGTCTCTGTGAGCTTCAGTGTGTGTCCATGCTCTCTCTGTATGTGTGCTATAATCGTACACGTGTGCCGTCCCATTGATTGAGCACTTCCTGTTCTCTGATTGTCATTGTTTCCAGATGCCTGATTATCAGTGAACGCCCCCCACCCACCCGCCCACGGACCCCACCAGGCCAAACACAGCAGCTGTACAGTGATACATGTGTAGCATGGATGGTTTCCTGTGTGACTTTATCTGGTTGTTGCTTCGGCTTCACATTTGCAGCATCCATTCATGCACAGCTCTCTGAGCTCTGCACTCTGGACCATCGCTGCAGCTTTACTCTGTCCTTCTTCAGCTGTTCTGTTGCAGATTTGCTGCAGTGATTGGATCTTTGTCCTGTAGCTGTGGGACACATCTGGTCTGAGGAGTTGGTTTTGTGCATTAAGGACAAACGTCTCCTCTGTGGTCTCGTCTGTTCCAGCAGTCTCGTTCTTTGTTCAGATGCAGCTTTGCAAACCTAAGCTGTGCTGCTAGTTTTTCCAAACCTGCCATGACCTTTAACCTTCAACCTGCTAACTGAGGCCTGTAGAGTCTGCGGTGGAGCTCTCGGGTTTTTGCAGCTCCTCTGAGCAGCGCTCGGTGTGGCCTGGGGTCACTCCACTACTGGGAGGACTGGGAGCCGTCTCGATGATTCGACTGAATATTTGTCACCGTTTGATGACGGGCTGCAGAACATTGTCCACACTGATGTCCTTTTGACATTGTGTGAACACAACTGCAACACCTCTGCTTTCACAGAGGTGCTCAGCTGTGGACTTCTGGACATTGTGTGGACTTTTTCAGTGATGGTGTAGCTGACAGACTCAACAAGAACTCAAACCAGCAACCTGCGTGTTACCAGTCAGGAAGCCGAACCTCTGGTCTTTATCACACCAGCACTCCCACAAAGACAAATCTGTCTATCATGATGCCAGTTTGGACCAGATACTCTTCCTCTAATCCTGCTTCATCATCCAGGACAAATATTTTCCAAATATCTGCTGTACTTTTTAATCTTTCCCAGAGTTCAGAGTTGAAAGAGCAGATCTGAAGATCCCTGGATTCTCCTCACATCCTGTCAAAGCACACAGAGGTTTGGAGGCTGATTTTCAGCATTTTTATCACTTTCTGCTGCGGCAACATAACGTGCTCGTTCTCCAGCCTGCTGTTGCTCTAACAAACGTTAGCAGTGAAAGAAAAGAACAGAAATATCACCTTTCACAGTACATGGTAATAATCCGACGACTTCTCAGAGCATCTTCGTGTTTCCGTTGCCATCGAGGTTTTCCCTGGCGGCGATGACATGTGTAAGCACATGTAGAAATGTCGGCCATATTGATCGTGAGCGGCCTTTAATCTGCGGCAGCGCTTTCCTCCATTACAGCTGATTAGTCGCCGCTTTTGCTTCCTGCCGCGTTTTGAAACCTGAGACGGCGGTTGTGGAAACACGAGTGTAATTACAGCCGGGAAAGACACGACAGGCCGGAGAGATGGCTGCGTGCTGTTTGAAAATGTTTGAATATGTTTATTGAACGCAGCCTGTAAAATCCTGACCAGTAAACCACAGTAAATCCCTGCAGGGCAGATGGTGGAGTAATTGCTCTCTACTGCACCCTGCCTGGTGGAGCGCCGGCTGGAAAACAAGGTCTCAGTCCGGCCCGGGAGAAACATCTCAAAGAGCGAATCAGCAGCACCGACATAATCAAACACATTTCACGTCCTCACAGTTTCCTCTTTTGATCATTGGGACTGAATTTGTGTTTTCATCACAGAAATACAGGAACATGTTTTCCAGGTTCTTGAAAACTGTTGAAGCTTCGCTGCATGAAGTTAACTGAGAGGCAAAAGTGAAAAGAAGAAATGAAACTTTTAAGAACGACAGCGAAACAAAACAAACAGCTGAGTGACGCCGTCGACCGAGGAAGAGCGCGGGGGGACTAAAGTAAACGTGCTGTCACTAAATGGTAACAGAAATGTACTCGCCGGCAGAGATGGGCAGTAATCCGATTACTTTTTCAAGTAACGAGTAAAGTAAGGGATTACTATTGCAAAAACGGTAATTAGATTACCGTTACTTTCCCGTAGGAACGCTGCGTTACTGCGTTACTAAAACCGTGATTTTTTTGGCGAGAATGTCTCATGACAGTGACGTAAGCGAGTGCGACGTTCGTGACAACAGCTGTGTGCAGATCAACAATGGATCATATATCGAGTGCAGAGAGAGTATGAGCGTGCAGCGTTTAAAGCGTGGAAGTACTGACCTTACTTTGAGTTTGATTCCATAAAAAGTGACAAAAACATTAGTGTCCGTTGTGCGTGGGAAGAAAACTTCTTTTTACAGCGAAAAAAACCCCTAAACTTCCAAACAAGCACCGAGTAGCTACGACGTAATGGGAAACTCACAGAGAAACTCGCGGATTCTTCCACTGACCGCTGCACACCTGCACCAGGGTAAACCTCCGCCTACCCCACTCCTGCTTTACAGGTGAAAATAGAGCAACAGGACCGCTAGTCTTTGACTTTATTTATTTTCTGCTGTGTTTTACTTGCATCTATTTGAAAGACTGAGTGTAAACACACAAAATATTTTATTTTATGTGCTGGAATGTGCAGAAAATAGGTTTAAATGTTAAACTAATTTCTTCCAGTCAGAGAATGGTGCAGATAATTACATTTTTGCTTGATGCATAAAGTTAAAAGATTAAAACTAATAAAACAAGTTTTAAAAAGAGACTTTTCCATTTGATTACATTTTGTATGATGATTATGCAGAAAAAGTAGAATTGGGCTGAAAGATCTATCGCTTTATCACCTATTCAGGTTGTAAATCGTGTTTTTAAAAAGTAACTAAGTAATTAATTACTTTTGAAAATAAGTAATCAGTAAAGTAACGGGATTACTTTTGGGGGGAAGTAATCAGTAATTAGTTACTGATTACTTTTTTCAAGTAACTTGACCAACACTGCTCGCCGGTTAACCTGAAATCATCGATAACGATCACAGTGACTGATCAGCAACTCCTCCTGCAGGTGCTGATCAGTCTGGATGAAGCTCACTCTGTTACTGGCCGTATATCTGTATATATGTTATCTGTACTAATATCTATAGACCCTTGGAAATTATATGTTCGCAGTATGTTTATGCTGTTGTTTGTAAATAAATTATTTGATAAAGTATTTTTAGTGCAGTGGTTCTTTAAGTACACAGAAATATGTTGTCATACATATCTTTAAATAAATCCTCATCAGTGATGCTAACAGAGCCTGTAATCGATCACTTTGCCTCAGTGGAGCTCGGCCTCGAGGGTCGGTGTGCTGCAGGTTTCAGGTGTCCGTGATCCATCACAGCTGATTTAAATGGATAAACGACCTCCTCAACATGTCTTGAAGCTCTCCAGAGGCCTGGGAATGAACTAACCATGTGATTCAGGTGTGCTGACCCAGGGTGAGATTGAAAACCTGCAGGACACCGGCCCTCGAACCCTGGAGCTCCACCACCCCTGTCTTTAACTATGAATATGTAGCTCGCAAAGAAGAAGAACAATAAATATGTTTTTATAACTTCGTTATTAAAGTGATACAATGAGCATAAAGGAATGACGTGGTAAATTAATATACACGTCTGTGTTTTCATTCATAAGAAGCAAATAAGCTGCTGGATTAATAATAACCTCTCAGAGCAACAGAATAAATCTGACGTGGCTTTCTCATGAAAGTGTCCACTAAAGGAAGTGAATGAGTTCATCTGCAGGTCATTGCAGAGCTTTAAAATCAGCTGACAGTAAAGTATAATTTCACACTGACATTCAGAACGAGGTGAGATGGGAAAACTTCACATCCTAGTTAAATGTTTTCAGTGGGTTTGTGGGAGGTAATCCTTTTTTCTAATCGTTCAGATCACCCACAGTTGGGACGCTCCTGTATGCAGTGATAAGCCGGTCAGCGCTATGGATTACTTCTGATCGCAGCAGTTGTGCGATACATCAGTTGTGTGTCTGCTGCACAAACACTGTGTAGGTCGGCAGGCTTAAAGCTTAAAGCGGCTCTCCAAATGATAAAGAGACAATAGAAGCAGCGGATAAAGTCGAGAACTCTTTGTGATGCAACTGTTCTGGTTTCTTCTCTTTCTCTGGTGCTCCTTTGCTTGGTCAGTGAATCTGTTTGGATTTTCTTGTGTTTTCTGAGTCACTTTGTCTTTAGTTCCTTTTAGTTCTCTGTTTTATTCTGTTTTGCTTTATTCTGTAAGTGTTTTGTCCATTTGCCTCCACGTTAAGTTCATTCATCTCTGCTTTTCCTCGTGTAATTATTCTAACTTCATGTTCAGTCTTACTTCCCTCCTCTTGTTTCACTGTCTTGACTGTGTTCAGCTGTGCCTCCTTGTGTTTCCACTTCTCTGATCACCTTCATGTGTATAAATAGTCCTTCCCCTCAGTCTTTGGTGTCATAGTTTCCTTGGTTTGTTCTCTGGTAGGTTTTGTCCGTCACCTTGCAGGCTTTGTATTGTGAATTTTCTCAGCAACCTGAATAAAAGCTGTGTTCTGAGTTTATTTCTGTTACCGGCACACCGTGACATGAAAAGTAGATCTGAGTAAATTTGCCTTAACCCTTTAAAACCTGTCAGAGTTACGCGTTTTGCGTAACTATTTTTAAATCCCGGTAGCTCTGCAACCACGTGAGCTAGCGCAATAATTTTTTTTGCATATGAAACCGGAGGAGTTGTACTTACATCTTATGCCATCAGCTTGTCCTCGGTCACAGTTTCCTTCCACATGTAGCTTTGCAAAAACTGCATAAAAAGCACTTGCAGCAACAAAAACATAATATTCCAGAAACACGCTTTGCTGATCTGATCAGCTGTTCATAACGTCAGAGCGAACTTTTGCATGTCCTCCATGACCTGCCCGAAACCGGAAGTGACGTCATTTTCACAGAAATGTAGTTTTTTACCATCAGGGCCTCATGAGCCTATACTGGTGTTTTTAAAAGTTATGTTTGACTTTATGACTTTCTGTGTCGTTTCTGGGATGCTTAGGACTCATATTGCACTGCTGGAAATAGTTTATTTTGATGCATATGCTGCTTTTTTGCAAATTTGCATTATAATATTTATTTTTGTTTTTCCTGCAGTTTATAAAAATTGGTGTATTTCAACAATAAAACTATGAAGACACTCAAAATAAATTTCCTGTGGTGGGAAACTATTTTGTGCAACTTTTTTGTATTTACAGTTTTGAGGGATAAGCCTCTTAAATTTCTCTAACTAGAAATATATGTTAAAAAAACAAAAACGATTTTCAATTTTTTTGTAGTTTATTGCACTTTTTTGCAATTTATGTAATTACTATGCACTTAATGCAGACATATTATTAAAATTTAGGCTGTAATGGTTGTATTGATGTATAGCAACTTGAAATGCTCCCAAAAATGGCTCCACAGCATGTAAACATATAATATAAGCTCTGGCGGACTTGGTTCTATGGTAGGTCTTAAAGGGTTAATATGTGACATAGGAGAAAAAAAGAAAAAAAAAGCACAACAGGCCTATAGAGACATATGGTCGTCTTTGGACAGTACAAAGCATTCAAAAGCATAAAAGGTTCCATTTGTAGAGTGTTTATAAGTGTTTATAAGTGTTTATAAGTGTTTATAAGTCACGCCTGCAACTTGTTCAAAACGCAGCCCCAAGGCTCCTGACGGGGACTAGAAAGAGAGAGAGTATCACCCCGGTACTCGCATCTCTACATTGGCTACCAGTTAAACATAGAATCGATTTTAAGGTTTCATTATTTGTTTTTAAAGCCCTCCGTGGTTTGGCTCCAGGTTACATCTCAGATCTTCTTAGCCTGCACTTACCCACTCGATCTCTGCGCTCCTCCAGTCAGATGGTTTTATCAGCTCCCAGCTCAAATCTAGAGGTGACAGGGCTTTCTCCATTGCCGCCCCGAGACTCTGGAATAGTCTTCCCCCCTTCATAAAATTCTCTTCATCCTTGGAAGTCTTTAAATCGAATCTCAAGACCTACTTATTTTCCAAGGCTTTCGGATCTCTTTGATATTACATGTCTTACAATTCTTTTTTTTTTTTTAAATGTTTTCTTCCTATTTTAATTCTTTTATTATATTATCCCTCTGTTCAGCACTTTGGCCGACACTTGATGTCTTTTAAATGTGCTATATAAATAAAGATGACTTGACTTGTTATTGGAAATCAGAATAAAGGGTAATAATCTGCTTACGGTAAAAACCTTCAGCTCTGTCAGTGAGAACGTAGCGTGTAAATATCCTAAGACTTTTTGCTCTTTTTTATCTCATTATAAATGTTCATGATCTTTTCTGAAAACAGAAAAATCACAAAAGCCCTGTTTCTCCTTTGTGTTCCTAATGTTCTGGCCCATAATGTAATTAAAGTGATAGCTGAGGAAATGTAGAAATATTTATAAACATAAGAGCTAGCTTATCGTGAGGCTCACTCAGCACGTCACCATCCTCTGGACGTCAAATCTGTCTGAGAAACATCCGTCTTCTCTAAAACAGAGGAGGAGAAATCTGAGACAATCAAATGATCTGCTGATGAACTCGTGGTAATTACCTCTCCAGCTGCTCTGTTTACCTTACAGTCGTATGATGTGACCACGAGAGATCCCAAACAGACCTGCGAGTCTAAAGAGAAAGACTTAAATTGACTCAGATGACACGAAGCCGTCCATTAGTGTCTAAATCTGAAATCTAAGGAAAACATCTGCGCCATCAGCGTGATGCAGACTTCACATCAGGCCTGTCTGATTCCGCCTGGACGGTTTGTTCCTCAGTTTTTCCTGGAAGTGGAGCGTCGTGCGCCTGTTGTCAGCCGGTGTTTGGAAACAAAGCGTGCAGAGAGTCATCTTTTCTTAACAGACCATCAACGCACAGCCAGAGGTGAAGTCACTTTTATGGAAATGAGGAAGATGAGAGGAAGCGGGTGGAGCCCAGACCAGCTTCAGACCGGCTGAAGTGGCTCACAGTCCTGTGTATGAGTTCAGGCATCGAACCAAACCATCTTCAGCAGCCTGTTTGCCACGAGCGAATCCACCACGATGGTTTGAAGGTGGGCTGATGGTGAACCAAGAAGGTGTTGCTTTGTTAGACGTCCCTGTCGTGTGATTTTAAAAAAAGAAACACAAACTGTGATTGTTTATTTTTGATGCTCCTCCCTCCAGCCCCAGCTACCCCCAAACACCTGACCTGAAGACCTGAAGACGTTTTTCAGACATGATATTTAAGCACGGAGCTACTGTGATCAGAGACTCCTTCATCTTTCTGCAAACGTGTCCGTCAACAACGCTGTTGGTTTCACTTCGTTTCGTGACTCTGTGTCAGTTTAAAAGTCAGCACATGATAAACGTAAATGATTTCTCTGATTTATAACTTTCATTTTACTCCAAATCAGTGAGATTTACTGTTATTTAAATAAAACTAAATTACGCGCGTTAATCTGTTTCTGAATTTATTCCCTAAAAGTTTTGGCCCGGTTTGAATTTAACTGTCACCAGTTTGAAGTCACTGTGTCTAAAATCTAATATTAATATCATATTAATTATATTATATTTTTATACTAATATACAGTGTTGGTCAAGTTACTTGAAAAAAGTAATCAGTAACTAATTACTGATTACTCCCCCAAAAAGTAATCCCGTTACTTTACTGATTACTTATTTTCAAAAGTAATTAATTAATTAGTTACTTTTTAAAAACACGATTTACAACCTGAATAGGTGATAAAGTGATAGATCTTTCAGCCCAATTCTACTTTTTCTGCATAATCATCACACAAAATGTAATCAAATGGAAAAGTCTCTTTTTAAAACTTGTTTTATTAGTTTTAATCTTTTAACTTTATGCATCAAGCAAACATTTAATTATCTGCAACATTCTCTGACTGGAAGAAATTAGTTTAACATTTAAACCTATTTTCTGCACATTCCAGCACATAAAATAATATTTTGTGTGTTTACACTCAGTCTTTCAAATAGATGCAAGTAAAACACAGCAGAAAATAAAAAAAGTCAAAGACTAGCGGTCCTGTTGCTCTATTTTCACCTGTAAAGCAGGAGTGGGGTAGGCGGAGGTTTACCCTGGTGCAGGTGTGCAGCGGTCAGTGGAAGAATCCGCGAGTTTCTCTGTGAGTTTCCCATTACGTCGTAGCTACTCGGTGCTTGTTTGGAAGTTTAGGGGTTTTTTCGCTGTAAAAAGAAGTTTTCTTCCCACGCACAACGGACACTAATGTTTTTGTCACTTTTTATGGAATCAAACTCAAAGTAAGGTCAGTACTTCCACGCTTTAAACGCTGCACGCTCATACTCTCTCTGCACTCGATATATGATCCATTGTTGATCTGCACACAGCTGTTGTCACGAACGTCGCACTCGCTTACGTCACTGTCATGAGACATTCTCGCAAAAAATCACAGTTTTAGTAACGCAGTAACGCAGCGTTCCTACGGGAAAGTAACGGTAATCTAATTACTGTTTTTGCAATAGTAATCCCTTACTTTACTCGTTACTTGAAAAAAGTAATCGGATTACAGTAACGCGTTACTGCCCATCTCTGCTAATATATGATTAATATTTTACTATTATGACTCCCTATTTGTGTATCACTAGTCCAGCCATAGACTGTATATTAAAGACTGACATCCATGATGTCATCCATGAGGACGGAGTCCTTCAGTGATGGAGTCGAGTGATCCAGTATCTCCAGTATCTGATCCGCCTGAACTGTCACTAAGTAGTAAAGTAAACTCTGAGTGATGTACTGTAAAAATAAGACTGTATATAACAGATGGAAGTAGCCACATCACCCACTGGTTTGTGGAGTTCTGTTTGAAAACCATGATTTTGTGTGCACAGAGCCCATACATCACTTATACTTAACTATGCTGTTAGTTCATCAGTAACTGATGCAATGTTTGGATGTTTGGACCTGTGCTGTGTCAACAACATGACTCTAAATGAGCCACTCCTCTAATCCAAGAAGCGTCACACAGGTCCACTTCAGGAGCGCCTTGCAAATTAAACAGGCGAGTTTAAAACAACAAACCTTCGTGCTTGTGCAGGCTGTAAATGTGTATGTTTGCTGTAAAGTTGTGCATTTTACCAAAGAGTCTGTGGGAGCTGAGTCACTGCTGGAGCCAGTCTCACGTGGACATCAAACTGCACGTTCAGTATCTCTAAACTAGTCCTGGATGTAAATGAGCGTCTTACTGTTTGGCTTTATTCAGACTTATATTTGCTACCACGACTTTATCGAGCGATAAGAGTTGCTTGTTGTGTCTCTTCCTGAGAGAGTCCGGCGGTCGAGTCTGCTGAGACTGGAAACTTTGTGCAGGTGATGTTTGCAAAGATGATGTTCGGGTCTTTTACCAAATCTTCCTGATAGAAGCACACATGTTCATGCCAGAGGCCTTCTTTGTGCTTCAGTGGGCCCCGGCCCTGCAGTATGATCTCTGCATGAGTGAGTGTCAAACTAAATTTTATTTGATCTGCATTTAATGAAAAAGCTAATCTTATTAGCATCATATCTGCAGTTTGACCTCCTGACAACTGATGCTGGAGGAGTAAATCTTAATTCGGGCTGATTTTCTGCCTTTAACAGCTCGCGTTGGTGAGACGGCTCAGTGGGCCCGGTGACAGGAAGGAGAAAGACCAGCAAAGAGGTTTGACCAGGCGTGACCGCCGCCCCGCCCGGGACAAATTCCTGACAGTTATCATGACCGCTGGACGAGGACAGCGAGGCCTTCATCTCAGAGGTCAGATTTACTACTGAAACCACTGAGCTGAGGAGAGCTGAAGCCTCAGCACTAAGTGGAACAAAGAAAACACTGAACGCTGTGATCTAACTCAGAACATTTTACTCCATCTTTCAAGTTGAAGTCTGAATCCAGGCTTTGGGTTGTTCCCATCTCTCCGGGTTGGTTCTTGACATTTTAAGAAATGATTTTGTGACTTTTAGTAAATCTTCTGAGGCTTCAGACGAGCCAAAGGACAAACCAGGAATGTCAGCATCAGCGTGTCCTCTCCTCTGTCTTTCATGCCTTCACTTCACTACAGGGGTCCCTAATCCAGGAGGAGTTGAACCTCTCCTCCATTCAGGCAGCAGAGAGACGAACAGACCCAATTACACAAAGGAAGACATGGACAGAGAAAGAACACAGAGAGGAACCTGATGGACACGAGAAAAGAGACAAAAGGTCAAACTTAATGCAGTGCTCAGAAAACGACCAAAAAAAGGCGGGTAGATGAAGTTGACAGAAAGACGGGAAAAGGAGGAATGAAAGGAGAGGTGGCAGAGGTCAGGCTGAACGCCTCGCACTGGAGAGTAACGAAACTGAAGAGCAAAGTGGGAAAAGTAGGAGATGACTGGGCGGAACAGCATTGGCCAGAAGCCAGAGAGACCATTAGCAAAGTTGGTCCGGTCAGTGTAGCGTAGCGCCGACGTGCATTTAAAAACTCTGCTTCCAGCTCACATTTCACACGCTCTGCAATCCTGCTTTCAGCCTCTGCTGCGGCGATGTTGGCGCACCTCGTTTTCAGGTCATAGAAGAAGAAAAACCTGAACTGGGAGGTGAGATAATCCATGTGGGTAGCACCGGAAAAGTCAGACCTGCAATGCTTCAATTCACTTACACAATATTATATTATTAAAGCGCCGATGTGTTGGTTAACTGCTGTCACACAGGCTTTGCCTGAGTCACAAGCATAGAAAGTCTCTTTTTATGGTGGTGCGCTGACTTCAGAGGGGACACGAGTGTTTGTGATCTGTGGGCTTTATCACAAAAACCACACAATCAAAAAACAGAATCAATCATGCTGCCAGGAGTACAGACCCTGAGTATCAAAACAACTCTTTGATTGGTCAAATCACAGGACAGTTTTCCGCTCAGGCCCAGAGAAGCAGCAGCATTTCGCTGTCGTATTGAGATGTGTGGGAGCACCTTACAGACCCAACCGCACAAACAATCAAACGATCGTTAACGCTAATCGGGAGGAAAAAGTCCAAGGAGCGAGACATGGAGTTAAATCTGAGAACTGTAGGAATACTAGGAAACTGGGAAATCAGAGTGAGGGAACACAGCTTAGAGAGACAACACGGCAAAGGACAAAGGAGGACTGAGACAATATATACAAAAGGTATACGGAGACAACTTTGCCAAACAGTGGGAACAAGATCAAAATAAAACAGGAAGTAAAACTGAGCAGGGAAACAGGAGAAACGTGACACAGGAGACACCGAAGGACACAAAACACAACAGGAAACTAACACAAAGTAACTGTAACTAACACGAAGTAATACAAAGTGTTTGAAGATAAATGAGGCTCGCAAACACAAAATGAAAACTAAAGACTGAACAACCCAGACACGCTGAACCCAAAGTGGGATACAAATGCAAATTATCCTCAAAACAGAATCACAAACCCACCCAGGGACCGTGACACCATGTGGAGCTCGATGTGTGGAACAGTCCAGCTGATTATCGATAAAGTTATCGAAATAAGCCGCTATAAAAACAGCACATCGGAGCAGACGCCGACACTGTAGGGATAACAGGATCAAGTTTGGGTGACATCATCATATCATGAGAGAATGTCATGTGAAATCTTCGATATGTAAAATTCATCATTAATGTAGCAAAATGTGTTTAGAATATTTGAATACACCAGCAAAGACCCAGGTATCTTATTCTGAACAATATGTATGTGGTTACGTAAATATGAAAGCAAACAATGTCAATGGTCAAGTTTATTTGTATGATACATAAAAAAAAGTTCATCAAAGTGCTTCAATTAAAATAACAAAGTAAATATAAATAAATGCATTTATTGATTGTTGCATATCTAAAGTTCTTCCTTCATTAAAATATTAAAACATGTGCTTTGTTTAAAATGTCAAACAATATTTAAAGTGAGTTATTGATTCTTCAGCCTTTAACTTTATCAATAAAATGTTTATGGGTTTGTAATTAACAGAGATGGGCAGTAACGCGTTACTTGTAATCCGATTACTTTTTTCAAGTAACGAGTAAAGTAAGGGATTACTATTGCAAAAACGGTAATTAGATTACCGTTACTTTCCCGTAGGAACGCTGCGTTACTGCGTTACTAAAACCGTGATTTTTTGCGAGAATGTCTCATGACAGTGACGTAAGCGAGTGCGACGTTCGTGACAACAGCTGTGTGCAGATCAACAATGGATCATATATCGAGTGCAGAGAGAGTATGAGCGTGCAGCGTTTAAAGCGTGGAAGTACTGACCTTACTTTGAGTTTGATTCCATAAAAAGTGACAAAAACATTAGTGTCCGTTGTGCGTGGGAAGAAAACTTCTTTTTACAGAGAAAAAACCCCTAAACTTCCAAACAAGCACCGAGTAGCTACGACGTAATGGGAAACTCACAGAGAAACTCGCGGATTCTTCCACTGACCGCTGCGGCACACCTGCACCAGGGTAACCCTCCGCCTACCCCACTCCTGCTTTACAGGTGAAAATAGAGCAACAGGACCGCTAGTCTTTGACTTTATTTATTTTCTGCTGTGTTTTACTTGCATCTATTTGAAAGACTGAGTGTAAACACACAACATATTTTATTTTATGTGCTGGAATGTGCAGAAAATAGGTTTAAATATTAAAGTAATTTCTTCCAGTCAGAGAATGTTGCAGATAATTAAATGTTTGCTTGATGCATAAAGTTAAAAGATTAAAACTAATAACACAAGTTTTAAAAAGAGACTTTTCCATTTGATTACATTTTGTATGATGATTATGCAGAAAAAGTAGAATTGGGCTGAAAGATCTATCACTTTATCACCTATTCAGGTTGTAAATCGTGTTTTTAAAAAGTAACTAAGTAACTAAGTAATTAACTACTTTTGAAAATAAGTAATCAGTAATTAGTTACAGTTTACAAACACTACAACTGTTAGTACTGCTGCTGTGCTGGGTGAGACACTCCTCCTCTGAGGTCATCGATACTGATTTAATTGGTCATTTTTAAAAACATCTTGTGTTTCAAGTTTCCTGGAAATGTTCCGACTAAACGAACAACAGTAACCATCTGAGGTGGCAGAACGGGCCACGCCCACCGCGCTGAAACGTTTGCTCCATGTTCATGTGCTGCTGATGGAGGGAGGAACGGGGCGAAGGAGGTCACGTCACTCCCTCCCCGGCTCCTACAACAACAGGCCGCCGAGTGGCAGTTGGGATGCCCGCTGACGCCTGCGGACGAGGACCGATGACCTGTTTGTTTAACCTCTTCACCCCACCCCCGAGGAGGGGTCGAGGTAGCCAGCCAGCAGGACCCCCTTTCTCCTCCTCCTCCTCGTCTCCTTGTTCTTCTCGTCCATGTCCCCTCCCGCTCTCATACAGACCCACAAAGACCTCCTCGCGCTTCCCACGCCGTGTCGTTACCTCAATTACATCACATGTCATCAAGCACACCAGGGATTTGGCCTGCTCGGGTTTTCCCTTGTGCTAAGTATAAGGTTGGCTGTGGAGGAAATGCCTGTGAGATCCTAATCACCACTTTCTTCTCTGCCAAGGTTTAAACGGGAGGTTTGTGTGGTAAAAGCTGCCTGCGTCACGCTGCAGAGTCAACGATGTCTGAAGTCAGTGCTCGGTCGTCATTCTTTTCTCCCCGTTTTCAGAAACATGAAGCAGATTCCTTTGCTGTACTTTGGATTTTGAAGAAGGCAGCTGCTCATTTCCACATCCAGAGCAGCTTTGCATGAGTCACAGTTTAAAATGAGCCATATTTATCTGATACTTTGGAGAATCCCCTCAGGGTCACGCACGATTGTTTGACCCAGAGTTTTTGGACTTTCCATTTTTGTTTATTTAGATATTTTGATTCTTGGTTTGATCATTGCTAATATTTTCATCATGAAGTCTCCTTTTATCGTGTATTTAGACTTTAGTCCGTTCTTAGTTCCTGGTTGAGTTTAGTTCTTCCCTCGGTGTTTCATCCTCATGTCAATCCTCCCAGTTTTCCCAACTCCTCAGTAAGGAAAATCACTATTGACTGTCCTGCAAGTCGCTAAAAGTCGCTAAATGACGTCATTGCCTAATTTGCATAATTTGTTATGCTAATGTAATTGTAACCTACTTTGTTGGAGAGAGAAATAACATCGTGGAAGAGACATAAAGCGAGTAAAAAACTTCCTAAATGCATTTAGAGTTTATTTAGAAATACAAATTAAAGTGATTATTGTTTTTGGCTTTTTTGTTTTATTTTGTTTTTATTTATTTATTTATTTTTTGTTCCAACCCTGCTCCTTTACCCGGGCTTGGACCCGCAAAAGTGACCCGAAATGGTGGAGTTACTTTGTGTGTGTGTTTATAAGTAGTTTTAAACCTTGTGATCCACAAAACAGCATAAGAGTAAAAGAAGAACTGACTGCGTTACAGTCAGTGCGGGAGCAGCGGCTTCGCTCATGCACGATTCATTTGCAGTTTGGACGCACAGGTGTGAACGTCTCCTGCCCTGATAGCAGGGGGGGGAGGACTATCCTCCGCCTGTGAGCGCTTTGGCACGGGTGAGGTGCCCACGGCAGCACCGCTGCTTGTTGAGAGTAAGAGCAACACGCTCTTTCACGTCAAAAAGTCGTCATAAATAAGTCTCCAAGAACACCAAAAAAAGTCGCCAGATTTGTTGCTAGTCGCTTTTCAGAAAAAAAATTGCTAAGGGGGTAAATATTGGGACAAAGTCGCTAAGTTGGCAACACTGAATCCTCCTGTATCCGGTCGTTAATTCTGACGTCACTAGCCGTGTCTGGGCCTAAACTCCGCTGCAGGTCCATATATCAAACGATCACTATGGCATTACTGAGAGTTGAAACTGTCTAAAGTCTTTTATCTTTAATAAAATGATCAGCGTTCTGCTCTACCAGGTGGAACAATTGAGTTTAACATCCAGGCATCCATGAAAACGGAATTTATGACATTTAACGGAGTTAGAAGTTAGCAGGAAGTTAGCTCGCTAGCTTCTATCTAAATACAATATAGCATGTCCTGACTGCGGGGTTTTGGAAACAAATTCAAACGTACAGCTCTGTTATCACTTCCAACATAAATGAAGACAGGAAACTAAACAGCAGTGACGTGTGTAGGGTTACTGAAGTTTGGCTAGCTGGTATATAATGATGCGCTACGTGACCGCTAGCGACACAGCTATGTTAGCATAATATAAACAAGCTAACTTTTTTTCCACTCGATAAAAGTTAACGTGAGTGTTCTCGGTGGTCAGGAACAAATGTAATCGCATGGCAGGATGCTGTAAAAGGACCAAACTTCAGCCAGGAGAACAACTGAGATAATCCATCCACAATACGAGGTTAGTCATTCATATACTGCTGCATGGGCTGGGCTGTAGTTACATCCTAAGGTTTTAAAAACTGAGCTTAAATAAATGATTAGCGGTAATAAAAGCCGAGGGAGGTCAACAGTGATCACTGACTGTTTTAGGAGCTTTTTGAGATTAAATAGAAGAAAATACAAAACATTAAACATGTTAACAACACAAAAGCCATATTAAACTCAGACTACTTTAGGCCCGGAAGTAGGATTCGTCACGTCATCACTTAAAGACCGGATTAAGTTCATTTGTGTGTCTGTGACTTCTCACTTCCTGCTTTATTTTGATAGTTAGTAGTGCCTTACTTTTAGTTTCCTCCCCGTTGTCTTCGGCTGCCTCCACTTCCCTGATTACCCTCAGCCTCATTAAACTCCTGCATTTTTAAAATCCCACCTGTTTTCTGTGTCTACATTTTGGATCCACAACATCATGAGCTAATGCTAGCTATGTTAGCTAACAAGCTGCATCTATAAACTGTGTAAGAGTGACAGAATTAGTGCCGAGTAACGTTCAAATAAAATCCTCATATTTCACTGAGGAAACTGGGCTCAGAGTCTTGGATGTTCTGTTAGTGCAGTGACGTCACTGCAGCCATATTATTGGTCAGATGATGTCATTAAAATGCTCCAGAAGGCCACGACGTGTTTATTTATGCTAACATGGGGCTTTGTGGGGGCTGACTCACTGCTGGAGCCTCCAGTGGACGTCAGAGGAACTGCATGTTTTGTCACCAGTAGTGGTTTAACATAATTACCAGATAAACTTCAGGGTATGAAGGTGTTTGAATAGTTTGTTATATCGGGACATTATTAGTGTGACGTTCACTCAGATATCAGACTTAATCAGTCGCTGCGTTCTCCTGCGCTGCTGGGGTTTATGCTAAGCTAGGCTAAACAAATGTTTCCAATCCTGTTTCCATTGGAGGATTTAGTTGGTGGGGAAAAAAAGTTATTTGTGACCAAATCTGCCCCTGAGCTCATCTTAAGAAAAAAAAGATTCTAGGTGTTTACACGGGCCGACTTCCTGTTTCTGCCGCATGCCACCAGCACAAAACATCACGCCATCCTCCATAAACGAACAAAAATACGACTCATCCCCTCGAGTCATGCAGTGTTAATGCAGCTGTTGGCTGTGGACTCTGTGGCCAAACACAGCTCTTAATGTTGGTACACAGGATTAAGCTGGGCAGTAAAGCCTCCTGTTATCAGCAGCTTCCCTCAAGAGGCTCTAACCTGGCTGACCTGTGAGCCTGTGTGCTGAAGTCCGGCCAGTCTGCAGGTTAATGAGTAAACAGAAAATACGACATTCCCTCAGAGCTGCGCTAATGCGGCGAGCTTCTGAGCGATAGGTCCGGTTACACCGGCTCACTGTAAACAAAGGGATATTTTTACTGTTGGTGTTTCCAGGCGTGCGACCCCTGAAGGCCCGCTGACGCTCGTGCACACGTAAAAGTCTGAGAGTTTTTTATAAGAAGTTTGATCTGAGCTTCATCTGCGTGGGTTTTATAATCAAACACACTTTACTGAGCACACAGAGCCTGGGTGCTAGCATACATGGGCGATCGTGGCTCAAGAGTTGGAAGCTCGTCTTGTAATCGGAAGGTTGCCGGTTCGAGCCCCGGCACGGACAGAAGTAACAGAACATCTGTTAGTCCCATTTTACCTTAGTTTAAAAGCAACTTGCAGGTTGGTGACACTGGGGCTGTGATCCAGTGTTTTCTGTGTGTTTATTCCTTGATTATTGTTATTCATAGTTTTAGTTGTCGTGATGGTTTTCTGTTCATGTTATATTTGTTGTTTTTAGCTCCTAGTTTTCAGTCCCTGTGTTTCATATGCAGTCAGTCATGTCTCAGCGTCTGTGTCTCTGTGCATGCGTCATGTTTTACTTTGACAGTCTCGCGTCCTGCTGTGTTAAGTTTTGCTTCCTTTTGTCTCGATATGTCTGATTACTCCCAGCTGTGTTTCCTGTTCCTCTCGTTATCCTGCGGCGTATTTAAGTCCTCAGTCTTCCCCTGTTTGTTGCTGCTTCCTCCACGTTGCTGTGTGTAGGTCCATGTTCTCCAGTCCGGTCAAGTCCAGTCACTACTTACCAGATTTTTTAGTTCTCGTTCATGTTTCATTTGTTTCTTTAGTATTCATGTATTTATGTTTTTAAGTTTGTTTTTCCAGCAATAGAGCTGCTGCCTTTAGCCAAGCATTGTATCTATCATCTATCCGTCCACCCATCTCCTGTGAGGAGAGAACAGTGAAGGGTGGAGGGATGTTTATCTCACGTTGTGACTAAAGACACATCCAAGAATAGACATTTAATGTGAAATTTAAGTGAAATTATATTTAGATGTTTATTTATATTTTTATATCAGTGAAATAATGAACAATAACTGGACATAGAGGCCAAACTTTGCACCTCTCTGGAAAATAATCACAAAGGTTTTTCATGAGTCTGAATCCACAACGCTGCTGTTAAAGCTGAGCTCATCATCTTCATCAATATTTTCTCTCACTTTCTATAAAACTAACAGGTCAGTTTCTCCTTCCTTTCCTCCTTTTCCTCATTTCCATTGGTTAAATCAACACCTGAGTTTGGACACGCCCACTCATCTGTAGAGTAGAAGATAGTCAACAATTAAATCGACCAACCAGCAATTTCATATTTTTCTTGGAAAAACTCGTGTTTTTAGAGTTTTCAGTAACTGCTTTTCCTCTCGTTTACCTTCCCTGCGTGTCTGTTTTCCCTCTTTATCGTGCGTCCACCATATTTTCAGTTTTCCCTCTGTAGTCCACGTTTTTGAGTATCAGGCCTGGACGTGCTCTCGCTCGTGTCAGCAGACAGGACGGCGTCCTTCACGCAAACGATCACAGGAAGTCACCTGTGTGACTGACGCTGTAACTACGCTTCTACAGTTATTGTTTGGAAATGAGCGCCATCGAGGGAGCACGGCCTCAATCCTAAACCAGCCAATCAGCACACTTTAGCACAATGCTGATGTTTTAATTTGCTTCCTTTTAAGGAAAACTGAAGGACAGAAGTGCTGTTTCATTTAAAATCAGACGTCACGAATACAAAGTGAGCTTCCTCCAGTTCACTGAGGAACAGCTTCCCGGCACTCCGAGCTGATCTCACGGACAGCTTCAGTATCGGGAAGTCGGACGGCTCAGCTCTGTCGACAGTAACCGCTGTGAAAGCCCAGCTGAGGTGCTGTTCAAGCAACAAATCCCAGACACATAATGAACAGAGCGACTCTGGAGTTATTTCCTTCTTATCATTGTGCAAATCTCAAAATGCTACAGGAAGTGTCCAATTTGGGTTTTTGCTGCTAAAGGACTTTCCCACCATCTTCATCCATCTCTGATTTACAAAGGAGAAAACCTGAACTCTTATTGTGAAATTCAGGACGTGTTCCATCATGACTAAATGTGCCTTAAACAGGTGGATGGGAGCACACGTCACACGCACTTCCCTTTTTGGACCGATGCCGCAGGTATTTGTGTATTTCCACTCTTCCCTCATCCATTAAGCCTAAATTATCTACTGTGAGGCTTAATAAAGACCTTTATCCCTCAGCAGTGCCTAACATTAGTGACCTGTAAGCCTTTGTCTTGGCACAGGTCAGGAGCAAATGTATAGCAAGCTACTGGCACTCAGTAAAGATGGTGGTTGGGGTGAGGTGGAGGGGATTTGCTGTTTCCATGACAGCAAACGGCTTAGGGTTAGCTTTGATCCTTCAAAGACTTTTAATCATCGCTTACACCTGGAAACGTTCAACATGATTGTTTTATGCATCTTATTGTTGGTGGGTTTGTAAACAGCCTGCAGCCTTTGCTGTATTCTGAGTCCTCTCTCTGATTAAGGACCACATTTCCCATCAGCCCTGTTGCTTAGTGTTCCTCCACCATCTGCCCCGTGATGCTGTGTGCCAGCTGCATCCTGTTTCCTCCATCTGCACCACACAAGTGAAGGGAACCACTGCAGTCAAACCATGCACATCTGAGGTATTTACAAATCTTATTTTATCTTTTTCATCTTCGTTTTTATCACCACGTTTTTTGAAGAGGAAGACTTTCATGGCTAAGAGACAGGAACCGGAAGTAGATGTAAGCTGATGCTCAGCTGTGAATATTGTTGGACAACACATTTATCACCAGATCAGTTATGAAACCGCCCACAGTCACATTTTCCAATCTGTGTTGCTACTAACAAAAATCATAAAGTCTAACTTTGCCTGGTACAAAGCTGGAAGTCCCTGGCCCTGCAGTTCCTCTGATGTCCAGCAGAGGCAGCAGTGAGTCCATCCGCCTTGAAATGGCTCTGGGTTGTTATTCAGGGAGTTATTTTGGAGAATTAACTTCATTTTGATTTGATCTCAGTGTTTTTATAAAACATGCATGTACAGAAGGAGCAGTCGAGCTGGATAAAAATCTCTCAAACATTCACAGAATTTGCCCGTAATAAACTTTTAACTCGTACTTCACATAATTCCTCTACAGACTGGACAAATGACATTTGTGACACTGAGTCAGCAGATTAGAGATCCGACAGGAGGTTTATACAAACTAACCTAAACATTGACCTCTCGTTTGACCTTTGATGCTGTTGCAGTTTCAGGGCGTTTCAGTCAGGAGGTAGCCCCGCCCTAAATCAGCCCCAGTTTTACTGTCCGCATTGACTCTAATGTGATCATATTTTACAAAGTGAACTTCACGTTGTGTTTCGTAGGACCTGAAACTAGAGAGCGAGACGATAAGCTTGTCAGGAAACTGTTTTAATAAGATGGGAAGTAGGCTCGTTTTCGCCTCCACTTCTATGCACTCGGATATCCTCTGGAGTCGCCCCCTGCTGAGCATTAAAAGAACGCAGTCTTCAGACCTGGAAGCTCGGCCTGTTTGTTAGTTTAAGGGATAACTCCTTCATCTGTGGGGGCAAATCCTCGCTGCAGGGTCAACATCTGGTGGGAAGAATGAAGCCAGAAGAGTGGAAGCTGTCAGAGCCGCAGATTAAAGCTGGAATATCGGAGTGACATCCATCATATGGATGTCCACACACTTTTAGGGAAGATTACGTTGGCGTGAGGCTGGATGGGACCGATCAGTCCTCTGGTGTGGGCTGATTACAGTCACAGATTGGTGTCATGGCTGCAGGCAGCAAACGGCCTCATGTTTGCACACACTGCTTCCACTGAGCCGAGTCCTGCTGGATAACAGGTTGCTGTATTTGGGTTTTTCCTCCCCTCTTTAAACTCGTCTCAAACTGTAAAGTGCAGCCCGGGGCATCCTCTCAGATTACGCTGAGCTGAGGAGAAGAAATGGGATGTGAGCAAACGGCCGCCGGTCAGCTCGTTTTTTCTGCCTAATTATCCTCTAATTCCCAGCAACGTCTTCGCAGTTCGGACACGCGGCGGATGTTGTTTTCATCCACAGTGTCACTAAAATGAGCCTCGGCGACATGATGCCCGACACCACTGGGAGCCAAGAGCCACACGCCTCCTACAAAATAAAAGTCCCAACACGTGTCCGTGCTGCTTCAGAGCGTTTTGGTGAACTGACTTTTACTTTCAGTCTGTCAGTTTTCCCAGAGCGAGTGTTACAATTAAAACACATCTGGACTGCTTTTAATAAAATCCCATCTATGTTGTGTAATTTAATTATGTTTTTCATTCATTTATTTTTGTGCATTTTCCTTTATTGTCATTCTTACTCCTTCTTACAAACAAAATAGATTTTTTGCATTTTTAAAGATCAAAAATCGAGAAACTTTGTATAAAAACAGCTAAAAGTGTCTCTGTCTGAACAAACACACCAATAAATGTAAAGCAACAGTAATAAACATGGTGTAGAGTGTTTGATTTTATTTATTTCATGTTAAAATTGCTTTTAAAAGATGATTATTAGCACCACAGCATGCTTTTGTTTCTTTTAAGTGAATAATATAAATGCTGCTTCCATCACTTGTTTATGTTTATCACACTTTCTGATGGTTAATTTAAAATTTAATAAACCTTCAGAAATGTTTTTACTAGCAGCAAAGTTCAGATTCATCATTATCCATGTTCTGTTTTAGCATCATAACTACAGCCTGATTACAGCTGCGCACACACACACCTAATAACGGTCATTGTAATCTGATTACTGATCAGTGTGATCAGTTTGGGTGCTTGTGGGTGTGATCATAGCTAAGCTCACCTCGCCTGCTTACAGCTTCATAAACTCTCTGAAAACTGTTTTCATAAAGTTCACATCAAACTTTATTAGTTCTGATTTATTTTGCTGGTTAACAGAAAAAAACACATTAAAGTTTAACTGTGTTTATCACAGACAAAGTCTCGTGGATCTGTTCATCATTATTATTTGTTATCTAAAACAAAAACGTGTTTTCTGATTTTTCCCTTTAAAGAATTTATTTCTTTGCACAATCGTGCAAATACACAAAAATAACATTTCAAACAGGAGAAACTTAAAGAACTTAAAAACGTATAATAAGCTCTTCAGACAAACTTTAATTAATTCTGATGTAATTTAATGTCATTTAAACTTAAAGTATTATCCCATCAGCTAATAAATAATTGCATCTGCATAATTGTCCTTCTGACAGTTTATGGTGGATTTTTATTATTATTATTATTTTAAAGTGAAAATCATGAATATTTGGCTGATTTCAGCGCTGCTCACTGCAGGAAAACCAAAGTTTCCGCTTTAGTAACCTGACGGTGACGCTTTTCTGCTTCTTTTTTATTTTACGGAACAAATCAAAATCTTTTTTCTTTTTTTTTTTAGATTAAAAACACTTTTTTCCCCCCATAATAACTAAATAATACTAAATAATTAAAATATCTGTGCCGTTTGCGGACTTTTTACCGTCACTGTTTTTGCGTTTCTGTCTCCTCTGACGGATAAAGTTCCGGTTTACTTTTTTAAAAAGTCTCAGACTTGAACTTTTATTTGTCTTCGAGACGTTTAACAAACAGCCTGATCTCCGTGTCGCGGCTCCAGCTTCCAAACTGAGACTTCAGCCTCGGCAGCTGCTCCTCACACTCTTAAAGGAAACAGATTCATTTATTTCCTTGTTGTTACGAGGAGAAAAAAAAAAAGTTGAAACACGTTTAATTTTAATTCCGAAGACAAAGAAGCCGCTCGAGACTCAAACGGAAAAAATAAAACCTCAGAAAATTCTGCATTAGATGGAAAAATGGTAATAATCTGCAAAAAGTAACAAAATGATTTTTATAAAAAAAAAAAACAGGAAATAAAGAAAATGAAAGTGAAGAGTCAGGTGGGATAAAAGAAAAAAGACAAAAAAGATTCTCAAACCGAGAACAACGCAAAACACTCAGACGCTCTGCGCGTTTTCCGCAGACCTGTGCGGCTTTTATTATTAATGTTATTGCTTATTTGTTTCTTTTTGTGCGGCTGTTTAATAAAAGACCAAACTGCAGATTCGTGATGTTCACAGCTGAAGAAAAGCTCTCCTGTCATCACGCTGAGACGCCGCTGTGACGCAGGAACGCCCGTTTACAAAGCATCATTATTACATTATTATATGTTGTGTCAGGATAACATTAAAACTCTACAAAAACAGAACAAAAAAGCTCTATAAGCTAAATTAAAATCTGACCAGTCTGTAACTTGCATTAATGTTCATATTGTAAAAGTGAAGGACTTCCTGTTTCACCAAAATAAACACAAGATTTTTGTTTTTAAGATAACTTTAAAGATTTTTCATTTTATTATTTCATGGTGGTTTTTTTTACATAAATGACTAAAAATATGTGAATATAAAGTCCAATAATTGTTTTCACTTTAATTAAATTAAAAGTCAATTTTATTTCTAAGCACATTTTAGAATTATTTTAAAAAATCAGCCAAAAACCACAAAAAATCAGAAACAAACACACAGAATGATACATTAAACTAAATTAAATAAAAATAAATCTGCACCACTTTTATAGGTTTTAGCTGCTAATTTAAAAATGATGATAATTGTATATGAATTTAAAGCAAATGCAGGCTGGATGGAGGCTTTCCATTCATTTCACGAGCTCATTAATAATCGATGATACGTTAGTGTTATGTTATGAATGCACAGTGACCCAGTTAGACCACTGGTTTAAAACCAGTATTTAGTAAATGTATGGAAGTGGTTTGTAATGTAGCTGTGCTTGTTTAAGGTTTGCAAACCCAGAAGTGCCGATAAATGTGTTTATGTGTAAAACACAGTGTCAGACACAGGATGTGTGTTCAGTCGTGGCTGATGAATGTTTCAGGTAAAAAACTGCGTTAACGTTTATTCTGCGTCCTCGGATGTAAAATCAGGAGTGTGTGTGTGTGTGTGTGTGTGTGTGTGTGTGTGTGTGTGTGTTTCCACGTATGGAAGCCTGCGCGTGCCAACATCCCAGCTCACAGTTTAAAGTGAATCTGAGGATATAAAATGAAATTTTTCACGAGCTTCTCGTCAAACATTTACAGGAAGTCGTGTTTACTGCCGCAGCACCTGTGACCTTTGACCTCTCAGACGGCGCCGCCCCTCAGCGGCAGCGGGAAGCCTCCTTACGGAGCAAAACATCTCGCCATTGCCCCAACATTATTAACCACAAGCCGAGCTGAGCTGATCAGCTGCGGCGGCGGCGGATGGCGCCCAGCTGCTCGAGCCGCTTCGACCTCTGAGGTGATTAGTGGTCACGCAACGGGCCTGAACGCAAATAGAAGAAGAACAAAAAGGGGACGAAGAAGAGGAGGAAGACGAGTGAAGGAAGGCACGGTGGCTACCGGAGGATCTCATTGGTCTACACGCTGGTTTCCGGGGGCGGAGGCAGAGGAGGGCGCAGAGGAAGGTCAAGCTGGCCACGCCCTCTTCCAACACAGAGGCCTTTAGTTGACCCTGGCTTACCCACCTGCCTCACCTCCTCCTCCTCGTCTCCTCCGTTCACTCCTCGTGTTCTCGCCTCCTTCTTTCCTACAGCTCTGCTTCGCTGTCCCATCACTTCCTGTTCCTTTCCCTTTTCTCCTCAAATCAACAACAGCAGCAAATAATAACTTTATTTATACAAGTTTTCTTTGACAGACATGGAAATACTGAAGCAGGATGTTCATAAAAGCCACAAAGTTACAAAAACAGAACAAATAACACGTGAAAAACAACAGAAATGATAAAAACATGATTATAAAGAACAAGAAAAGCCGATGAAGACGAAGCAGGATGAAGGAGTGAGGAAGCCCTCGGCTCAGGGTCACGTGATCTGTAGCCCGAGTCAGCCATGTTTGTTTGTGCAGAGATAAAAATGTAGGAAGTGAATCATGTCACCAGTGAAAACACGTCCAAAGATGACCCGTCAGGTAAACACGCCGCTGATCTCAAACACGCCAGTGAAACGCTTTGATGTGGGAATAAATACGGTTAAAATAAAGACGTCACGTTTGAGCTGTCGTGGACGAGTGAGTGGGAGGTGCTCGGGGTGGATGGTGGCCCTGCAAAGCCCCACAGGTCGAGGTTCAGGTCTGGACACCTGCCGCTCCGTCAGGGTGTTTAGGTGGAGGAAGGCGGTGCTTTTACTTCAATCACTTAAATGAATAAAACCTCAAAGCTTCCTCTGGAGTTTCCGCTGTGAAGCTTCCTCGTTGTGGCCTTTTTTATTTCCTCGTACTCGTTTCTTTCTCACAGGAACTTTTCAGGGTTCTTGTGACGATTGGACGTCGGCACCGCCTGTCGCCTCGCTAACTTCTGTTTTTGATGCTTTCCTGCGCTCGTGTGTTCAAACAGCTGACGGACTCACAGGTGGACCAATCACGGTGCACCCACATTTCTATAAAGACATCCGTTCACTGAGCAGAGGTTTGTACTCACTGGTATTCCCGCCTCAGGTTGAGCATCTGTCCTCTGATATATTTACCACGGCTTCATTAATCCTTTAGTCTTTATCAGAACCTTTATTTTGAAAGAACACAATGAAGTCCTACACAGTCCCGTTCGGTGCAAAGGAACTATCGATCTTATTAAAGTACAAACACAATGTTTACAGTGTTAGCCGTTACGAGCCCGAGGAGGCCGAAGGGCACTGAGGGCGAGCTCGTGATTCCCCCCCCCCCCGCATTAGTCTCGGTTTCACCGTTCCTTCGTTAGCGTGCTCTTATCCTCCACATGCTCCATGAACCTTCTACTCCCCCCACGAGTCTTTACAGTCTTCATCTCATTTGCTGTTTCCTCCCTCCTGCTGTTATCGTGTCTCTTCATCCTCCCCCACCATCCTCCACCTCCTCTCTATGCACACTCCATCAGCTGCGTCCTGCTTTCGTCCCTCTGCTCCGTCTCTACACCGTGTTCATCCACCTTCTCATGTCGGTTTCTGTGTGTGAAAGTGAAACAAAACCTTTTTATTATTACAGAATAGGCCGATGTTTATGGCCACGATTCAATTATTCAACATTTAATCGTTATAATAAAACCTCAGAGGAAAAGGAAGAGCTCAGGTGATGGAGGCAGATGACCTGCGAGTGAAAAATCCACAATTTCGATCACATTTGTGAATAAACGGCAGAAATGTTCAATTTGAGAAGCTAGAAGCAGAGAATCTAACGTCCCTTCACGGCTTTACGCTCAGCCAAAGACCCAAATCTGTTGGTCAAACGTCCCGCTGCCTCCTCTGCGGGGAGCTTCTCCTTCATCACCCTCAGAAAGTTCCCAATAATCTGGAACAAACGGGATGAAATCGTTTGTTTGGACGTTCAGCGCTGGTAGGGTCCTGGTGTTCCAGCGTGATCTCACTGTCGCTGACAGCATGAGGGAGCGCTCCTGTGACGACAGGAAACTGTTCATATTGTGACTCAGTGAAACCGTCGCGTGTCCTCTGTGGGAGCCGCTCGGCTGTGGAAACATCCGTGGACGTCGCAGCACGTCGGCCTGTCTGTCCCGGCAGTCTGATTGGTTACATGATGAAGAAAGGTGAATTATTACTAAATGATGAGGAGACACAAACACGTCATGATGCACACGAGTGCTAAACCTGTCCGACAGCAGGAAATACAAATCAGCTGTTTTAGTGATCCAGGAGTTTCTCCTGCTTCATTTCCTGGTTTTACCGTCTTGTTCATGTTTCGTGTTTTTCGTGTTTCTTCAGCATCCTGCAGCTGCGTCCTCCACACGACCTCTGACCTCCATGTAACGTGTCAGGTTCTGCTGATGCTTTCAGCAGCAGCTGATTCCACTTTGCTTCCACGTGGAGATGAAAGAGTCAAAGAAAGAAGGAGAAGAGCTTTCTGTTGGACTTTGGGAGGAAAAGATGGAAACCTGTTTGATGCTGATGGTTCAGAAACACTTTGGCGTCCGAGCGAGCCGAGGTGGCGTGAGGTGAGACGTTAACAGTGGCGAGGCGGTGCAGAGGGATGAGAGGATCGATCAGTGCAGCGAACATTTACTGTGGGTCTGCTGCTTTCATGGGATTTACTGAGAGGGAGACAAATACACAATATCAGCCTTTAAAACTCAACATGTTTAATCCGATTTCACAGATTTGCAGACGGGAAACAAAACCGCCCCCCCCCCCTCCCCCGCGCGCTCGCTGGTACCTGAAACCTCGGACAGTTTCAGACCCAAACGTGAAGTTACCTGCGCTGTCTCTCGGCCTGTCCGTCTAACTCTCGGGCAGGTTGTCCGTCTGACCGCCTGCCTGTTTAAATCTCGCCGTCCGATCGCTGCACACACCTGTCCGTCTCTCTGTCTCTTTGACTGACCGGCCGTCTGCCCGGCTTGACGCTTTCTTCTCGTTTCTGTCTCTTCGCTCTTCCCTCCCTGCCTGTCTGAGCCCCGCCGGCCCGTCCGTCTGTCCGTCGGCGGACAGTTAAAATCCGGCCTCGCCTTCCCTCCTGAACTCTTCGGCTTTCGGGGCGTAAAAATCAGAGAAAGTCGTCTGAACTTTTGCTCTCGACTCGTCTGAAACTGTCCAGTGTTCTCGCAGTTTTCCCTCGTTCTGAGTGGAGCTGTGAAGATTTCTATTTGTCTGTTTGAGGTGTTTTCTGAGTGAAACTCTGACCTTTGACCTGCTGCTCGTAAAGCTGGAGCCCTGCAGGTTTTTGTGCTTCCCTTTCAGAGGAGGGTGTCGGGGAAGGAAACGGAGATTAAACCCGGACAAACGACGGTGATTTTAAAGAATAACAGAGTTAATTGGCGAGGATGAATCCTTTCCTCCTGCTTTTAGCTACTCTGTGAGGTACCAGCTATAATCCTCTCTGATTTCGACTCCCCGCCACCTTCCTCTGTTGGACGGAGGAAGTGGGTTAAAAATGGCTGACGTCTCAGGAGAGGGTCAGCTGGAGGGAAGGCGGCTGACTTTAACTGTACGTCTGGAAAACCTGCAGACGTTTGCGTGAATGCAGACGGTCACAAGACGGGAAGGAAGGAACGATGGAGGGCGAGGAACGTGCAGCAAACACGGTCGAGATGAAGCACGCATAGGTAATAGAGCGTGAAGCCACGAGGTGAGGATGAAGAGCGGGTCAGGATCACCCCCTTCCTCCCCCTCCTGTGTTTTCTTGTTTCATAGTAGGAAAGGAAAGCTAGGGGGAGGGGAGGGAGGCCGGGCTGCAGAAAGCGAGTGGCGGTTCGGAGGGAGGGAGCAGGGGGCGGAGTCAGAGGGGAAACTGGCACTTGGGTGGACCACTCAGGCGACGGCGCTCCACGAAAAAAGAGAAAAACTGTCTGAAATCCTGCAGAAGATTGAGATAATTCTAATTAGAAGTGACTCTGCGTGCCAGTGATCCATGCAGACAATTAGTGTTGTCACGAAACGCCGCGGACGCTACTGGGCATGCTCGGTAAGTCGGGCAGCCCCCACATCGACAGGCTGTTTGGCGAAGGGAACGGAAGGTCACGGCGCAGCAGCGAGCGCTCCCTCAGCACGCTCAGGGTTGCCTAGATTCTGCACGCGATCTTCACCAGGGGGCGGGGTGAGAGCGGCGCCACGGCTGCCCGGGTCAGAGCTTCTTTTTTTTTTCCTGCGTTGTTTGTTTGAAAATACTGCAGAACAGTTTTGCTGCGTGCGAGTCGATGCCCTTAAAAAAGGCCACTGAGAGTTCAAGGCCATCGGTCGCTGCCAAAACCCGACGACCGCCGCGCGAGCGATTCAACTCCAACGAATGAAAGCGCGAAAGAAAACACGGCTGGCAGAAAAACCCAAACTGACGCGTCGAAGCCGCTCAAACGCGCGGTTAACCTTTTAGCTTTAGGAAACTTTTCATCGTGACACGAAGATTAAAAGTGACGCAGAACGAGCAACTTTAAGTGTCAAAACAACCAAACGCCATCTCGAAAGAACCAAAGCGAAGCCTAAAAGCTCCCAGATTAGAGTTTAATGACCGAATTTAAGGTTCACGGGAGCCTAATCGTGCCATTAGAGCCTGAGGTGTTAAATTTAGAGATTCGAGGATGTTACAATCACAGCTCGTTAAAGCAATTTATGGCCTTTTGTTAATCCTTTAAAAGAAATCAGTCAGCTTATTTTCTCTTTACTGTTCCAACATCTGATCATAACAAACTATCTTAACTACGAAAATGTGCAAATGATTAAAACCAGAAGAAACATCATGTTACAACATGTTTGATGAGCAGAAACCTGCTTCTTCTTTTGCAACAGTAACAGAAATGAGTATAAATGAGACAATGTGTGAATACTGAGTATCAAAAAACGACTGAGTGGGTATTTTTTCATCATGTTGTGAGCAAGTGAGTCATTTGTCAAAACACAGGAGCAGGAAGTTATTTAAAGCTGCGTCTTAATGGGGTTAAAGTGTGTTGGTGCTGTTTTACATTCGTATGTGTGCGATGGAGGGGGGTTGGCGGCTCTACATTCCTGTTGTGTGCTGTAAAGTCTAAAATCAGCTCTGAACGTTTCTCTGCAGAAGACCGAGAACAGTCACACAGGACGTCTTTGTCTTCAAAATCACATTTAATGGCAGAATTGTATTCGATGTATAAAAAAATGAGATTCCTTATTTTTATTTCCATTTATGCAAAGACTCACAGGCTTCTCTCCGGTTTAGTTCCCGTTTCCTTTTTGGTTAAAAAAAGTTAAACTTCAAAATTTTTAAACGTAATTAAAAAACAAAACAAAACAGAAAATTTACTTTTTTATTTTATTTTAATTTATTTATTTTTATTATTATTATTTTGTTACTTTTGTAATAAAAATTACAAAATGTTTTGCAACAATCACAATTTCTGCCATTAAATTTTTAAATTGTTCCTTTAATAAATGTACACATTTGTAAATTTTGTGTACATCACATTTAAACTGTTAAAGTTTTATGTTGCAGATTAATATTTTTTAACTTCATTAACATTTACGTGTTTTTTAAATACCAGCACCGTCCTGTTTCACCAACAGCTATGAAAAAGTCAAACAAATGTGAAACATTTCAGTAAAAATATTCTGTGTTTATACAGTAACCTCCTGATATCTGTGGATATAGCTGAGTACAGGTGAAACAGTTGTTTTTCCACAATGACTGAACATCTGCAGGTGGAGATGTGCCAGGCTCCGCCCACAAAAACAATAAATAAATAAATAAGGGAAAAACAATATTTTACATGAATTCTGCAAAGTGAAAAGGTTAAAATGAGCATTTTACTGTTTTTTGTCTGTTTTTAAAATCAGCATTTTCTTAAAGTTGGTTTATTTTTTTATATTCTATTTTTAATATTTTATATTCTTTTATATATTTTATTTTATTTTTTTGTTTCACCAAAAACAACTTTTTAAATATTCAAATTTCAAAATGAAAATCAGAATAAAACAAAATAATTTTTGAACCATTTCATTTCTTTCAGACCTGCGATTGTTACAGACGTGATTTTTTCTTTTTCTTGATTTTACCTGCTGCCTTCACACAGTGCTGCCTTCACTTGCTGCTTGGAAATCACCACATCCTGACAGCCAGAATCTTTGGTGTCTAATCAAACACACCGATACTTCCAGTTCTTTTTAAACCCTGAAACGCGTTTATGATTCAGAATAACTTGTGTTGAAGTTTATTTCCTCCAGCTCTGACTTTTCTGTCCAGACATGAGATAAAAGACTAAAACCATCTGAAGCTGTTACGTTTTTAAGTTTATGGATTTCTTTACACATACGAAAAGTATTAAATACAAAATTCAGTTTAAAGAAGTTTCTTTTTGCAACAAAATTTCATCACTTCAGAAATAACTAAAAACTGTCTCCTCAATTCGTCAGCATGTGTTCACCTGAAACAAATCAAAGTATCATAGCGATGCTTTCTTACAGCACGCCTCCTCCTCGTGTCCTCGTGGCGTTTCTCCTCGGGAAGGGGGGGGTTGTCATCTTTTAAAAAGCTGCACACCCATCCGGGTGTTTGCAGCTCTGCACACATCAGTCATAAACAACAACAACGATGTGACACAACCTGTTAGCGTTAGCTGTTAGCTGTCCGTCTCAGTGCTCGTGTTAATGACGACGAGCTCGACCTGAGGTGGGTCTGTGCTCACACGACCCGCTGATGCTGTAAAGGTCGTTTGAGGGTTTTTATCATTCGCTTTAATTTTAAATAAATCTGAGATCATAAACTCTGCTTCTAATTCTGCAAAACCCACTCATGAAAACTGTGGATTTTTGTCTTCTTCGGGTGGAAAACCTCACCTGAACAACTACATTATGAAAAAAATTCAAACCTTTTTGCATAATTTCACAGAAACATGAACATCAGTGTCTGGCTTTCACACAGAAACGCAAAAAACACAACGCTGACATTAATAACTGCAACATCCTGACACAGCTGGAACTCACCGTTTAAAGTGTTGTATTTTTATCAAAAAGGGAAGTGAAGCAATAAAATTCAGCCACAAAAATTAAAAACTTTGAACCTTTGAAATAGTAAAAATAGTCAATAAAAAGTGTTGTTTTTACATTATCAGTTCGGACTTGAAATGAGAGTGAGTGCCATCTCTCGGTTTCAGAGGAGAGTTTATGGGATAAATTCAGGATTTTAAAAACTCTTAATAGTTCAAAATCAGCCTAATAAACACCAGCCAGTTCAATGAAAAACCAAAGCAGCAGCAGGTTTTAGGGGGGAGGGTGGATGGTCTTTCACCGTCTCTGGGTTTGCTCCATCAACTATATGAAAATATTCAATTTTATTTGTGTAAAGCAGCTGAACGGTAAACGGTAAAAAAAACAATAGAAATGAGCCAAACGAGCTGCGTGGAGAGCTCACAGTGAGACAGACAGACGCTCACTTCACATCTTTAAGTTAACGTTCGCCGTGTAGCTAAAAAAAACAGTGCAGTCAGTGTTTTAATTGTTTTATACAGTCTGAGCCGTTTTACTTCAAAAATATTCGCTACAAAGAAACAAAAGTCCTTTTTACAGGTGATTCTAGTGTAAGAGCAACAAAGTAACAATGAGTCTGATGTAACAGATTCTATTTAAGAGAGTAACAGTAATCTGGAAAAAGTAACAATAGTGTAAAAAAGTAACAACCCTCTGAAAAAGTAACAAAGTCAAACAAATAATGGTCAGTTTGAACTTTAATACTTTAATATTTGAACTTTAACTTTAATACTCTGAAAATAATACACAACATTATCTGAAGTCAAAGTTAAAATCTTAACAAAGACTAAATATTAGAAACCAAACACAGATGTTGGTCTTAAACAACAGCCGTGAATCGTTAATGATGGTTTGGTTTCTGAAGTTCAAAGTAAAACGATTATTAATCTAAAACGACTCGATTGGCTTTGTTCTCTAATCTGAAACATCAGAGTCGCTCAGTGTGGGACCAAAGTTTGTTTTCTTGTAGTTTTCATCATGTAAATGATTTGATGAAAGACAGTAAAATAACCTGATACGTTAACGAGGCTCAAACCAAACCCCCCGAAGCTGGAGATGAGAAAACTTTGGTTGTTGAATCCCGGCTCAACAGTTCATCCTGTCCAATAAGCTTTCTCTCGCTCTTTGTTAACAGAATCCTTTTTCTTTTTCTTTCCTCATTTTTGTTTGAACTCACAGACTTGACGGCGTCTCGTCCTCCACCCTGAAGCTCGCCGCCTCTCCGAGCTGAAGCGCCGAATGAGTGAAATTCAGTGTTAACAACCTGTGATGAACTTTGTTTAGCAGCGACCCGATCGGTGACCCTTTACACTCCAGCTCTGCGGCTTGTTAGATGCCACTTAGAAGGCCGCTGACCAGAATGACCCTGAGTGCGAACGCCCACCTCCAGAACACACCATCTGACGCCCGCGCAGAGGGGGACTCGCGATGAAGCCCAAAGCATTTTTCTACTGATTTTGAAGCCCTGACACTTCAAGTCAGTGAAGTTCTAATCTAAGAGTTTAAATCTTCAATTAGGATTTAATAACGATGGTCAATTATCCAATAAAATGTCACCATAATAATAATAATGATAAAGATCACAAAAAGTTCTGAACTGTTTGGCTTTTTGTGTCATGTCCTGGGTCGAGTCACCCAGTGTTTGACTTTCATGGATCTTTTGTATTCATTTGTGCCCTCGTTTATCTAGTTTATTTTGAGATTGCTGTTTAGTCCTTGGTCTCCATGTTTCCTGTTTTACTTTGAAAGTCTGCATCTTCACTTCCCCTGTCCTGTCTTTAGGTTCATGTGTGTCAGCTGTGCTCCCATGTGTGGCCACTTCCCTGATCATCCCTTATGTTTATTTAGTCTCTGTGTCGCGTCGTCTGTGTTCCCACCTCCATGTTTTCACAGCCGGTCTTTGTATTCGTGGTTTTCTGTGTCTTCATAGTTTATCACAGTATCAGTTTCCCAGTTTAGTTATAGTTTAGTTTTGTCACTGCGCTTCTGCCTTGATTGTACGGAGCCCCGCAGGGGACATGGGAGAAAAAAAAAATTAAGACGGACTTTTGCGAGATCTCGCAAAACAAACTCGGGATCTCGCAAACGTTTTAGCCGCATTCTTCGGAGGCCGCCAGTTCGAAGCAGACCGGGAGGTCGAGGCACGATGTGCCGGGAAAGCGGTGTTCCTCCCGGGTGTAGTAGGTCTCGACCTCCCGTTAGCTTCGAGCTAGTGGGTGTCAGATCTCCGAAAACGTCAGAGCACTTTTGCAAATATGTGATGTCTTGTAAACCGAGCAGGTATCTGACGTTTACACAACTACATTCACGCCTCAAAATATCTTAAAAGTGTATTTTGTGACCCAGAAAGAGGAATATTACAACTAAGTAGCTGCCGCCATTGTTGGAATTCAACTTTTGCGAGATCTCGCAAAAGTTTTGCGAGATCCCGAGTTTGTTTTGCGAGATCTCGCAAAAGTCCGTCTGAATTTTTTTTTCTCCCATTGTCCCCTGCGGGGCTCCGTAAGTATCAGTTTCCCAGTTTAGTTATAGTTTAGTTTTGTCACTGCGCTTCTGCCTTGTTTGAACTCCTTGTCATTCAGCCACAATAAAGGCTTTTCGTTCGAACTCTGTTTCGTGTCCTCGCCTGTGTCTGCACCTCAGTCCTCCACACACTCTCCACACGGTCTGCCACTGTGACATTTTGTCTGGTAATAAAGTTAAAGATCAATCTGTAAGTTTGGATGATTTCCATCAAAATAATCAAAGTTAGATTCTAATAATAGCGGAAAAAGAAAGAAATCATTATCCAGTGAATCAGTGTAACAACAACAATAATAATAATCATACTGTAGTAACAGTTTTAGGTTTTTTCTTGTTCGGTTTATGAGATCGTGGCTTCTCGTTTGTTGGTCTCATTTGTGCAGCTCTTTGATGTTTTTATCTGAGGTCCAGATTGTTGTAATACTCAAACTTTGGCTCGTGTTTGACCTCAGGCACAAATTGATTTTGGACTTTTGTCTTTGTAAATCAATACGGAGCAAATTATATGTCTTCTGCGTCCATCTGACATAAAGGGACTGAGATCAGAACCTTTGCTTTGCTTGTGCTTAGCAAAGTTTTCTGACTTAGCCGTGATGGCGCTGACGCACAGAGTCGACTTTACAATGAGGGAAACGAACACTGACGTTACTTAGTCATTGAGACGTTCGCTGCATTGGACGCTGAAGCTCGTCGTGTAGACAAAAGCACATGAAGTGAATATTTACAGACGGCTAAATGATTTTGACAAACTGTAAACGTCATATCTCTGGGTTTTGTTAAGCGTGTCACCGTCAGGATTTAAGAAATGCGTCGTAACACTCGAGCAAATAAAGCACCAAAATTTAATGTGAGAGATGTTAAATGTGGAGAAAGACCAGCGAACAGAACAGCGACGTCATCGCTCGGGTCAAAACTGAAACTAGATGAAGGATGTTGATGCTGTTTCCATGTACGACAAAGCAGAAATATCAATCGTGTTATAGCAACAAAGAAACAAACACATGCATCTTTTTTTAAATAAACCGTTGTGAACGTCTACTCCTCGTAGCAGAGTTCAGCACGCCGTCAGTTAGCGTGAGGCGTGAGTTCAGGTGTTTGAGCAGCGCTACACTTGGTAGCTTTTCCTTCTTACAGCTTTTACACACCGAAAGTTATTTTGTGTGTTCCAGTTTTCAAACTCACGCACTCTTGATGCAGCCGTTCACGCTCACGGCGTCATTTTGCCAGATGAATTTTTCGAGTTTGTCGATTTCTCGAATCTGAAAAAACAGATCTGACCAGTCGCACCACTGACAGCATGTGGGCTTGTAACACAAAATGCACACAGTTACTGAACACACAGTGACACGGAAACAGTCAAATGATCTGTTTTACCTCAGACACACAGCTGAACGCTGCTGCGGGTCAGTCGCCTCTGAAATGACCATCAGAGGCCGAAACGGAGCACAAAAGCCTCAAATCCTGGATCAAACCGTGAAATTCTGCCTGCTGCTGCTGAGGAATCTGTTTCTTCTTCCTCTCGTTCAGTCTCATCAGGACCAGCTCAGCGTGGCTTCATGTCAACTTCCTGTTTTGCATTTGAAGAATTTTCCTCAGAAACACAACGCGTTCGATGTGTGTAAGTTTGGATCTCAAAGATGTGAAAATCCTTCCTCACAGAGAACACCTGACTGTGCTGTAGTTGATAAAAACGTGACATACATGAGTTCAGCACAAACTTTCTCTCGCTACAAAGCCGGACACGGACTCGTGAAGTATATTCAGCTGATGGCAAACTCTCATCTCTGACGTCGGTGTGGCTTCAGCCTCTCAGCTGGTTTTCAGTCATCAGTCAGCGGGCTGTTTGCCGATGTCGTGCCAAGTATCCATGTTTCCTCTGCGTCGGCAGCTGGGCTCTCCAGATCACAGACAGTATCCCACATTCTTGACTTTCAGTCCACAAACCTCCAAAGTCTCAGGACTTATTACTCGTGACACTTTGGAGGTTTTAGCTCTTTATAGAGTAAAGTTACAGGAGGATACAAATAATTATCAGGCACAACGTCCTCGGTTTGTTGGAATAATCCCGTCGTGGCTGCTCCCTACACCAGCGGTCCCCAACCCCCGGGCCTCGGACCGGTACCGGTCCATGAGTCGTTTGGTACCGGGCCGCGAGAGTTGAGGCTTAGGTGTGAAATGTATAGTTTTCAGGGTTTTTATCGGTTTTCAGCGTTATTTTGTTATTGTTTTTATCGTTTACTCGGTTTTCCTGGGTCTTTTCACGTGTGTTATGAATAAATCTTCTTTTTTTTGGTACCGGTACTAGTTTTATTTTGTTGTATTTATCCGCGACACCTTAAAGGCCGGTCCATGAAAATATTGTCGGGCATAAACCGGTCCGTGGCGTAAAAAAGGTTGGAGACCGCTGCTCTACAGCATTCACACATCGTCATAACACATTTTCATTGTAGTTTTCATTGTCCATCCATCAGTTTTCTGAAGCGGTCGTTCAGTCCATGTTTGTGGGAGGTGCCCAGCTGTCACAGGAGGGCGGCGGGCCCATCAGAGAGCCGCCATCCAGCGTTTTATGCTTTATTTATAATTTTTATTTTCTTTATAATTAGTCAAAGAAGCTCAAGAAAAGTTTTTATTTTGTAAATCTGAATTTCCTTTAATCAAAAATAATTCAAACCCGTGAAGTAGATCAAGTTTTAATTCTGTCGTGGAGGTGGTTTCCACTTCCAGGCGCGTCACGCTCACGTGTTTTTAACGTGCTGCTGTTTTATTAACAGACACGAGACCCCAGAAACTTTTCAGTCCTCGTCCTCTCCGCCTGTTTTCTTCTATCAACTCTGTTCATGTGCTGCACGTCTCTAAGCTCGGATTTTAAGGACTCCTGCTTCTTACGGTGTAATGAAAACCTCACGTAGACGTATGAAAGACCAGCGCGGTGTTGTTGATGAACCTTCCCAGATGTTCTCTTTGCTGAAGTTTGCAGGAAATGTGCACAATCTTTTTCTAAAACTGAGTCGTTTCAAATCACCGAAAAGTTTCTTAGGAGTTGATGATGTCACTGTCGGCTCCTCCCTCCAGCCGCCATATTTGAAAAATCTTCACTTCACGAACACGGATCAAATCAGTAGGTGAACAAACATGTTGTCAGGATAGATTAACCAATGAATGTTATAACAGTTTCTAAGCTAAGCGAGCCTCAGACAGCCGCAGGCATTTACTCTACAAAGTTCGGTCATTGTTACCAGTGTTGGTCAAGTTACTTGAAAAAAGTAATCAGTTACTAATTACTGATTACTTCCCCAAAAAAGTAATCTACTTTACTGATTACTTATTTTCAAAAGTAATTAGTTACTTAGTTACTTTTTAAAAACACGATTTACAACCTGAATAGGTGATAAAGTGATAGATCTTTCAGCCCAATTCTACTTTTTCTACATAATCATCATACAAAATGTAATCAAATGGAAAAGTCTCTTTTTAAAACTTGTTTTATTAGTTTTAATCTTTTAACTTTATGCATCAAGCAAACATTTAATTATCTGCAACATTCTCTGACTGGAAGAAATTAGTTTAACATTTAAACCTATTTTCTGCACATTCCAGCACATAAAATAAAATATTTTGTGTGTTTACACTCAGTCTTTCAAATAGATGCAAGTAAAACACAGCAGAAAATAAATAAAGTCAAAGACTAGCGGTCCTGTTGCTCTATTTTCACCTGTAAAGCAGGAGTGGGGTAGGTGGAGGTTTACCCTGGTGCAGGTGTGCAGCGGTCAGTGGAAGAATCCGCGAGTTTCTCTGTGAGTTTCCCATTACGTCGTAGCTACTCGGTGCTTGTTTGGAAGTTTAGGGGTTTTTTCTCTGTAAAAAGAAGTTTTCTTCCCACGCACAACGGACACTAATGTTTTTGTCACTTTTTATGGAATCAAACTCAAAGTAAGGTCAGTACTTCCACGCTTTAAACGCTGCACGCTCATACTCTCTCTGCACTCGATATATGATCCATTGTTGATCTGCACACAGCTGTTGTCACGAACGTCGCACTCGCTTACGTCACTGTCATGAGACATTCTCGCAAAAAGATCACGGTTTCAGTAACGCAGTAACGCAGCGTTCCTACGGGAAAGTAACGGTAATCTAATTACAGTTTTTGCAATAGTAATCCCTTACTTTACTCGTTCCTGTTAAATCTTGTCCCCCTGTTTGCTAAACTGTCTGTTTTCTCAGTTGTGTATCTGTGTCTCTCTCCCTCACGCCCTCGCTCTGTCTCTCGCCCTCGCTCTTCTCCATCTGTGTCCTGGTGTGTGTTTCTCATACTTCCTGTTTTAATTTGACGGCCTCTTGTCCTGCATGTATCATGTTCAGCTGTGTTCCCCGGGTGTTTCCGATCTGTCTGGCGCCGCCGTCTCCATCATCCTCTGGCTGTGTTCTGCCCGGTTAGTGTATCTCAGTTTAGGTTTCCTGTCTTTCTTGGTTCGTTCTCTTTGTAATTCAGCAAAAAAGTTGTGTTTTAGTTAAAATGCCTACGAGTCTGCATGTTGGGCCCGATCCTCTCCTGCGATCGGGCCCTTTAAGACCTACCATAGAACCAAGTCCACCAGAGCTTATATTATAGTTTTACATGCTGTGGAGCCATTTTTGGGAGCATTTCAAGTTGCTATACATCAATACAACTGTTATAGCCCAGATTTTAATAATATGTCTGCATTAAGTGCATAGTAATTACATAAATTGCAAAAAAGTGCAGTAAACTACAAAAAAATTGAAAATCGTTTTTATTTTTTTAACATATATTTGTAGTTAGAGAAATTTAAGAGGCTTATCCCTCAAAACTGTAAATACAAAAAAGTTGCACAAAATAGTTTCCCACCACAGGAAATTTATTTTGAGTGTCTTCATAGTTTTATTTTTGAAATACACCAATTTTTATACACTGCAGGAAAAACGAAAATAAATATTATAATGCAAATTTGCAAAAAAGCAGCATATGCATCAAAATAAACTATTTCCAGCAGTGCAATATGAGTCCTGAGGCCTGCTCCGACCGGCTTTAAAGGGTTAAAGATATCTGTTAGATGTTCTGAATGTGCAGGAAGCTTTGAACTTCTGAGTTATTAAAATCCAGGGGTTATTGTTTTAGGTACCACAGATATGCACATTTAAGGAAATTACTTTCCTAAGCAAAAACATAGATATAAATAATCTCAATTTCTGTAGCACAAATGTTGACAGCTGTAGATTGGTGCTTTATAAAGTAAGACTACAATAGTAGAGAAAAAACCCAACTATCAGATGATGCTGGGAGCTAGGGGTGGGGGAAAAAGTCGATACTGTGTAGCATGGTGATATTTTGTTTGCTAATAATGTATGGATACAGGGACAGCAGAAATCGATATTTTGTTACAAAAAGGTTTTTGTGCTCTGACTTCAGAGCATGTTGATCCTTTTTCTGAGCAAGAATCCTGACATTCCTTCACTGTCCAAATGTGTTTAATAAACATGACAGTTTACTTATTTTAATTTAAGACATGTTTTATTTTAATTAAGTTTAAAACTTTTTTATTTAATGTAAAATTATATTTTGTTTTAATTTACTTTCAAATTCTTCAGTTGCTGAAGGGGCTGCATAGTTTTCATAAACTGCATAGTTCAGAATAGCTATAATTGTACCAGATGGTTGATTCAGTTAAGTTGGACTAGACTGTAATACAAACCGTTCAGTTTGTCAACAATAAAACTGAAATGAGAGAAAGACTGAGTGTGAGACTTTGATATTAGAGAAAATGAATATTGATAAAGTTTACCTTTATGTACAGAATCTGAATATCGCTAAATATTTTAAAAAATTGCAATAATATCGTATCGTGGGATGTTTGGTGATTCCCACCTCTACTGGGAGCAGCATTTTGGTGATGTGGGGAGGAAGAGACCTCCAGTAAACCCCAGGATGGAGCAGTAAGGGTTAGGGAAGAGAGAAAGTAGCCTGATCAGACAGAATTATCAGCTTTTTTTACTCAAATTAATGCGTAAAAATTCACCAGGATGCAGGAAAACTGCAAAAACCCTCCATTCATGTGTCCCCTCAGTGCTCAGACAGAGCTTACAGTTTTCTGCTACAGAGAAGAACAACAGTGTCTGTGTTCAAACTGACAACGATGGATTAAAGATGTGATTCCACCTCCCAACTGTGGGTTGAAATAACAGACAGCAGACATGTGGAAGTCGCCCTTCCTTCATTGCAGCAGCTCGTTCAGTGGAAAGAAAACGGAGGAGCCTCAAACTTTAAGGAGACGATTCCTGTTTTAGTCCAAGCAGCTCGACTTTATGTTTCAAACATACATAGTAGAGGACGTCAGCTCTCGGTCTTTACAGCTGCACGTCAGCACTTTCAGAGTCTGCAGCGGGGAAAGTCTGAGTAATACGTCAGCCTACATGTTGTGCTGTTCACACTGTGCCCTGAGCAGTTTTCATTATGCCGGCCTGTGCTCAGCTCTGACTGTCGAGGACTGAAGACGCTGTGGAGGTTCGGTCTTCATAGATTTACTCAAACATAGTTCCTGTGTGGACCGCATCCTCATCCTCGTCGGCCCGCTTCGCGCTCAGTGTTTCTGTTTTCGCAGACGCTGTGTGGTAAACAAAGGGCAGCAGAGCGCGGCAGAAACTAGACACCGAAGTAGACGCTGTTTGAAACCTTGTCTCACTTTTTAAATTTTCATCACACACTTTGTAGTCAGCTGCCAGCATCACGTCCCCCGGTGACGCCTCCAGCGCTGATATTTACTAACAGACAGCACGACGTGTCGGGTAATTAAAGATGCAAGATGGATGATGTGGTCTACTGAGCAACGAGCAGATGTTTCACCTCAAAGCAGTTTTGTCTCATATTTCATAAACTTTATGTTCTGACCACTTCATGAACTTCCTAAAATCTCAAAAACCTTCCTCCAAATCAGAAAAATAATCTTCATCTTTTTCACAGAGCACTCTCCCAATGTGATGCCGCTCACTTGAGTTTAATTCAACCCGAGGACAGTGAGGAAGAATGCTGGGAAACAGCACATGAACAGCACGCCGGTATCAGCAGGATCCAGAGTAATGAGCATCAAATGTCACTTACTGAAAATCAGTCATCGGTGCAGCAGCGATCTTCGCTCTGAGCTCAACGAATGAGAGCTTTAGTTTTGTTTCCGGTCACATTGATCCTCTGTTTGTGGATCAAACCAGCAGCTTATCTGATCGTTTCCTCGCCTTTGCTTCTGCGAATTTCACACAAAATCATCGACACTCGCTAAAATTTGTCGCTCCCGACTCGTCACATGCTGATTCTTGGTCAGGACCTCTTGGCATCACAGTTTAACCTCTTTAGTGTCATTTTTACGACTTGCTTCAACAGAAGATTTGAAATAAACTGAACCAAATGTTTTTCTCAGTGCCATCACTGACTCTACAGAGGAAACTGAGGAGCAGAGAGGATGCGTTACTGTAATCCGATTACTTTTTTCAAGTAATGAGTAAAGTAAGGGATTACTATTGCAAAAACGGTAATTAGATTACCGTTACTTTCCCGTAGGAACGCTGCGTTACTGCGTTACTAAAACCGTGATTTTTTGCGAGAATGTCTCATGACAGTGACGTAAGCGAGCGCGACGTTCGTGACAACAGCTGTGTGCAGATCAACAATGGATCCTCTTTTAAAAGAGGTGTTACCTACAGTTGGTCCTTTGGTTCTTGAGCTGGTAAACCATAGTCTGATGTCAGGTGTTGTCCCTAAAGATTTTAAACATGCAGTAGTCAAACCCCTGATTAAAAAACCTGCTCTTGATCCTACGGTTCTTGCAAACTACAGGCCTATCTCCAAATTACCTTTTCTTTCCAAAATTCTGGAAAAGGTAGTTTACAGCCAAATAATGGCCTTCCTGGAAAAGCAAAATGTTTTAGAGGTTTTCCAATCTGGTTTTAAACCCTTTCATAGCACTGAATCAGCCCTTTTAAAAGTTTTTAATGACATATTTTTAGCGACTGACGCTGGGGACTGTGTTGTTCTGGTGCTTTTAGATTTGACAGCTGCGTTTGATACCGTGGATTATGCCATTTTATTCTCTCGTTTGGAGCACTGGGTGGGCATTAGGGGCACAGCACTGGAGTGGCTCAGGTCCTACTTGGCGGGGCGAACTTTTTGTGTCAGCCTTGGTGACTATGTGTCGTCCTCCGCTCCCCTCTTGTGTGGTGTCCCACAGGGCTCAGTTCTAGGCCCCCTCCTCTTCTCTTTATATCTGCTTCCTCTTGGTTCTGTACTGAGAAAGCACGGCATTCGTTTCCACTTTTATGCTGATGACTGTCAGATCTATGTCCCTCTAAAGAAAAAAGGCAGATACCTTACACAGCCGTTACTTCAGTGTCTCGATGACATTAAGGCTTGGATGTCTGTTAACTTTTTAAAATTCAATGATAAAAAGACAGAGGTGATGGTTTTTGGTAGCCCCACTGAGACCCCCAATGTGTATGTAGATTCCCTGGCACAGTATGTTAAGCCAACTGTCACAAACCTGGGGGTCAAAGTGGACTGTGATCTGAAGTTTGATAATCAGATAAAAGCAGTGGTAAAATCTAGCTTCTTTCACCTCAGGCAGCTGGCAAAAATAAAGCCAATTCTTTCACGGCAGCACTTTGAGACAGTGATCCACGCCTTTGTTAGCACTCGGCTGGATTACTGTAATGCACTTTATATTGGGGTCAGCGCGTCATATATTAGTCATCTACAGAGGGTGCAAAATGCCGCAGCTCGTCTTTTAACTGGCACTCGAAAGTTTGAGCACATTTCCCCTGTTTTAGCTTCACTTCACTGGCTGCCCATTTCTTTTAGGATTCATTTTAAAATTCTTTTATTTACTTTTAAAGCTCTCCATGGCCTAGCCCCATCTTATCTCTCTGAGCTGCTACAGCCTTATACACCCACCCGCTCTCTCAGGTCAGCTGATCAGCTGCTCCTGCATGTACCCAGGACTGGGCGTAAACTTAGAGGAGATCGTGCTTTTGCTGTAGCAGCTCCAAAACTGTGGAACGAGCTTCCTTTAGAGATCAGACAGGCCAGTTCTTTATCTGTTTTTAAGTCCCTCTTGAAAACCCACCTTTTTACCCTGGCCTTTGACACCACGTGAGATGTTGGTTTTTTATTTTTTTTATTTTATTTTTTTATTTTTATTTGTTTTTAGGTGATTCAATGCTGTTTTATATTGTTTTTGTTTCAATATAGGGCTGTTTTAATTTTATGTTTTATGTGTTTTACTTATTTATTTTGCTGTTTTCTGTTATTCTATTGTTTTAACTTATTTTCTGTACAGCACTTTGTTCCTGTGCTGGGTATTTTAAAGTGCTCTATAAATAAAATTGGATTGGATTGGATTGGATCATATATCGAGTGCAGAGAGAGTATGAGCGTGCAGCGTTTAAAGCGTGGAAGTACTGACCTTACTTTGAGTTTGATTCCATAAAAAGTGACAAAAACATTAGTGTCCGTTGTGCGTGGGAAGAAAACTTCTTTTTACAGCGAAAAAAACCCCTAAACTTCCAAACAAGCACCGAGTAGCTACGACGTAATGGGAAACTCACAGAGAAACTCGTGGATTCTTCCACTGACCGCTGCACACCTGCACCAGGGTAACCCTCCGCCTGCCCCACTCCTGCTTTACAGGAGAAAATAGAGCAACAGGACCGCTAGTCTTTGACTTTATTTATTTTCTGCTGTGTTTTACTTGCATCTATTTGAAAGACTGAGTGTAAACACAAAAATATTTTATTTTATGTGCTGGAATGTGCAGAAAATAGGTTTAAATGTTAAACTAATTTCTTCCAGTCAGAGAATGTTGCAGATAATTAAATCTTTGCTTGATGCATAAAGTTAAAAGATTAAAACTAATAAAACAAGTTTAAAAAAGAGACTTTTCCATTTGATTACATTTTGTATGATGATTATGCAGAAAAAGTAGAATTGGGCTGAAAGATCTATCACTTTATCACCTATTCAGGTTGTAAATCGTGGTTTTAAAAAGTAACTAAGTAACTAAATAATTAATTACCTTTGAAAATAAGTAATCAGTAAAGTAACGGGATTACTTTTTTGGGGGAGTAATCAGTAATTAGTTACTGATTACCTTTTTTCAAGTAACTTAACCAACACTGCTGAGGAGAAGCTTGTTGCAGACTTTAGATGTTTGCAGTTTAACTTGTGGCGTGAATTATATTCAGATTTATTTATACAGTGCCATATCACAAAAACAGATTGCCTCAAGGCGCTTTATTTTGTAGGGTAACCACAACAATCATATGAGCAAGTGCTTTGGTGACAGTGGGAAAGAAAAACTCCCTTTTAACAGGAAGAAACCTCCAGCAGATCCAGGCTCAGGGAGGGGCGGGGCCATCTGCTGAAGCAGGAAGTTAGCAGCCGTCCAGGTCTTTATGTCTTTAAGACATTCCTGCAGTTTAACTCATTGGTGTGTGTTATCTGGCTTCATGCACAGATAGAGCTGGGTGTCATCTGCATAGCAGTGTAACTGTATGCTATGTCTTCTGATGATGCTGCCTAAGGGAAGCATGTATAATGTAAACAGGTACTTCAGCCTCTTAACATCTCAGGATCTCGAACTTTCCACTTCAAGTGAAACATGTAAACGTGTTAATGATGTCCAGCGTTGTTACTGTAACGTCTGCATGCGTGCACATTTCATGTTTTGCAGAGACAAAGCGTGGACTGGCGTGTTGATTTCACACTTAGTTGTGATCCCGGGTTGTGCAGTTATATTATATATTTGAACATTTTTTTAACAGAATAACCGACTTCAGGTGTGAAAGTGTTGATTCAGAACTGTTAACAAAATGCAACAAAATATTTTAATTCATGTTTTTATCAAATATATTTACTTTATTTTCTTACATCTACTGTTTTAGGAGCAACAAATATAATTTACAATGTACAATACAGGAATTGTATTAACCAGTTTGCATCAAGTCTAATTTCCTGCAGGACTTCGTGGCGTCTGACCTGAAGGGTTTTCTGGATCCGTCAGGCGTGAACGGGCGAGCAGCAGAGACGTCTGCCGGCTTGTGTTTTGATATCTGAAACCGTTGCTATCAAACAGATTACGGGCAGAAATACCTGATGTGACGGCAGACAGAAGAGAATCAGGTATTAACACGTGTGACATCAAACCCGAGAGGCTGAGAGCTGAAGACGATTACAGGCTCCAGCATTCAACACAAAACTGATGTTTGCTACTTGTTGTCCTCGGACGGGACTGGCCATCATCAGAGACCCACGCTGTGTTTGTTTCAGTCACACATTTTCACTGTGACAGAAGCAACGTCCAAGTTTTATTAACAGAAATCAAAAGCGGAGTGTTATACGTGGGACAGTCACAGGTTACAGGTGCGCACTGAGGTGGCGAAGCATTGGATGGGGCGAGCTGCAAGCTTGGAGAGTCTATTGCAGTGGAGAGCGATCGGACAGGTGAGTTTATTTTTTAGGGTTAAAAGAGATTTACTCAGGTAAATACCAAGAACATGTAGTTAAGGATGAAAGCAGGTAGAGCCTAAACTCATTATTACGGGACCTCACTGCCTGCTCTGCTTTAAAGAAACGTGGCGGTAATTAGCCGCCTTTGCTTTGGTTCGGTCAGTTTGAAGGTTCCTCAAAAGAAAAGTTCTGCATGAAATTGACATTTTTACCAGATGTGGTGAAACAGATGTTTGACCACAGTTCACAGCTGGATCCAGGAATCCGTGGACGGGTTTGTGTATTCTGAGATTAGGCAACACGTCCTCAAAAATACCGAAATAATCAAAAATCTTTACAGAAACCGTCCCAGACTGGTTTCTCTGACACTAACCACAGTTTTGGTAAATGGTAAATGGCCTGTATTTATATAGCGCTTTACTAGTCCCTAAGGACTGACGGAGGGACGCCTCGCGCTAATGTCAGAGATGCTGCGAAGTCTGTCCCTCCCTAGCAGGCACCTCACATCTGTATCTATAATGCAGACACATTATTAACAGCTCAAAAACAGGATGAAGGCTGTTTGAGAAGGAGTCACCTCCCCGCCACCGCAGAGCGAGGCGCTGACACTTCCTGTCTGGGACCTCATTGCTCGCAGCTTTGATCAGACTGCAGTTATCATTGTTCAGACAAACTGGAGGATTCGAGGGATTTAAGTTTGTTTTAACTGATTCAACTCTGGTTGAACTTTAAACTTTAAACTCCTTTTAAGCTTCCCGTTAAATTGGATTGAAGCTCTGAGAGGTGTGACCTCTGACCTCTGGCTTCCTTATTATTGGTTGCTTGAGATGTCTTCGTCTTCCTCACACAAAGAAACCTGAAGACTTTAAACAGCATCTGAACTTTATCGACACATTTACAGTTTGTTTGTTTTAATCGTTTGTCTCCCTTTAATGACTCATCCTGTGTAATCTGGCTATAAATAACCGAACCCACCTTCATGTTTCTGCTGTCACTAATAAATATCGCTTCTCTGCACCTGAATGTGTCTTTTCAGACTTTTATTTTAAACCAAATGCCAGAAACGTTTTCCCTCTGTGTTTGATTCTGATTACGCGCCCGCAGAAACCAGGCAGGCTGCGATCAGCTCGCTCAGGTTCACACGCCGCCACTGGCTCGTGTGAACATCTGATCTCCTGCTTTGCACCAGTATAACAAACGACCACAGCAGCCGTGCAGAGAGGCTGAAGGAGCGTCGAGTTGGGAAGAGGAAGAGTTACATCAGACCCAAAGCATTCAGCTGTGTCCAGGAACATGAGTGTAACTGCACATTCGCCATCGCAGCCTGACTGCGATTGGCTCGTTTGGTACCGACGTTTTCTCCGACACGTGTCACGCTCGTGTAAGTGAACCGTAACATCGCAGAGACTGGACCCTGTGGTGGAGGAGAAGGTTAAGCTGATGGTTCATGAAGATTTTGGATGAGATTCGCTGAGAGGGAAGACAGTGAAGCTGATTGGCTCAGAGAACTCAGGCAGAGAGTTTATTGGTTAAGAAAAGTGTCGTAATAAAGCAGAACAGAGCTAACGAAGCAAAGCTGGACTCATGGCAGAAGCTCCTCGTTGAGCTTAATTAAAATCTTCATTTCTATGTGAGGCTCGTGGCGCCACGCCTGCAACGTTGGACGCTTCAGTCTGTAAACCTGGAAAAAAAATCCCATTTTATTTTGGAAATGTTTCACAAAGCTGCGTGAAACTCTGCTGCTCATCATTTTTTTCCATAATCATCTTTATTTGAGCTGAAAGACTCGATCAGATCAGAGCAAGGATAAGCAAAGGTTTAACTCTGAAAATTCAAAATAAAAGCCTGTCATTTAGCTTTGATTCTTTGAGGGACTAAAAGATTTGAAATGGAGCTTATAGGTTTCATCTGATGCTGTTTTAGATTTTCTTTGTGTGTTTGAGGGCTGTGAATACCTTTGAGTCGCAGTAATCCACCTGCATGAGGGCCGTCTGTCCGTCTGTCAGCTTAAATCCTGCTCAGCTCCAGTTTCAGCAACATGTATCTTCCAGGACACGGTTACCTCAGCCCACAGCAGCAGACTGAAATACCGTCTGAGATCATGTGAGTGTGAAATCCTGGCTATCAAACATTTGTTCATGTTTGAACTGTTGAATCATGTAGGTGCACATCTGCAACCCAACGGCTCCTCGACAACATCGGTGATGCAAACTCTGCGTCTCTCACGTCCTGGATCGAAGACGTGACAGCCAACACTGAGGAGGTCAAAGGTCAGTCTACATGCTTTAGTCATCTCATCAACCCAGTTGCAGCTCCTGACAGCTCAGTATTGTCAGTGTTGGAAGGAGGTGACTGTGCGTGACTCACTGGAGCAAACCGTCAGAGTGAGGGGCTCCAAAATCAAAATCAGCTGAGAGGAATCTGCAGCTTCTGATCTACACGATGGAAAAATCTTACATGTTCATAATTAATTTTCTGGCATCATAACTTTGTAAAGTCACAATTACACTTCCTGTCTTATTTTGAAGGGGTGTTTCCCCTCCTTTGTGGTGTCCCGCCCGGTCCTCGTTACTTTGAGGCCTTGGACACTGAGAGTTTTCCATGCCTTGGGATAAGGACCCCAAAGTAGGGTAGGACTGGGACAGGGAAGCGTCTCACTCTCTGTGAGGGACCTTCAGGAGTGGTGACGCTGTTTGTCCAGATATCTGATTGGTCAGTTGGGGGCTCGTACCTGAGTTCTGCAGCAGGCATAAGAAGTGAGCCAACAGCATCACTGGAACCAGAGTTAAACCCGACGTTAGCCGGATAAGCTTTCGTGTTACTGATGCACTGATACGACCCAACAGGAAGTGCGTCCTACACCAGCTCTGGTTCTGGGGAGTCTTTTACTGATTCAGGACCTGTGAGGGTGTCAGTGTGTGTTGGGTGTGACATCACTCGCTCAGGCACAATTACATCATTAGGCACCCTCCTCCTCCTAGCCCCGCCCCCCCGGGGCCGTCCCAGCTGCCAGAACAAGTGAGCAGACCAAAGTGCTGCGCTGACCTAAATTCTCCCAGAGAGACTCCTCTTAAAGCTGCAGGGACACAGACGCACTCCGAGACAGGAAGTCAGAGACCGAGACTTCCTCCGTCCCAGATGTGTTTAAGGATGAAAAACTTCTGAGGACAGGAAACACCTAAACACCTGCCCGAAGAGCCCATAAATCAAAGAAGAGAAGCCTTTTCTCTGATAGCAGTGAAACATGAAATACACAAAAACCCACATTTGTGTGTCAGTCGGCCTTTTCGACTTCATCTCACGAAATATAATCCACTGATTCAGGTTCCCAAAGAAAAACAACCGTGTCACTTTTATTCCCTCACACCTGTTCAGGTGTCCACACAGACACGATGTCCACTCTGAGTGGAAGCGATCATTTCGATCATCACGTTAAAAAGCGTGATGATCGAAAGCTAAGCGCTAAACTAAGCTAAGCTAGCGAAACAGTAAAGACACAGTGACACTTTAGCTTTAAATTAGGGAGTGAGTACACAGAGAGTGAAGCACAGGAAGATTATACTATGAAATAAAAGGTTATCTATAAGCTTTTAATTAGATATCTATGCAGATAAGCTACACAAAACACCACTGTGTGTTGGAACAGGAAGTGATACTCTAGCGCAGACAGAGCGAACACCACCAATTTAATTTACACATTGAGGTTTGGGCACCAAATGTTTGAGTCTGCTTGTTTACTCTAAAATCTAATATTTCATAATTACTTAATCCTTTATTTATCCAGGTAAAAAATCTCATTGAGATTAAAAATCTCATTTCCAAGAGATCATGGACAGCACAGATCAAAAATAAACGTGGATTTTTGATCTGTGCTGGGTTGGAAGTGTCACTTTCACTCAGACACGAAGTCCCGTCTCCTGAACTGCAGCACGGACATTTTGGTTTCAACATATTTGCTTCCACATCACATGTGACATGTTTGTACAAATATCTTTGATATTAACGTTTGTGATTTTCTTCTGTTGCTTCTTCTTTTATATCATTGTAAAAGAGAATTAACACAAACTGTTTCCTCAACTTAACCAATGATGTTTAAATCAGACTAAATAAAACTCAGAAGATAATGGATCCATGTGAGAGTTAAACTCCAGTTTTCTGGTTGAAGACTTCGTCGGTTAAACTGTTAGTGCGTGACGGTAAACAGGGTCACATTAACACTACAAACAACCCACAGACGGATCTACAGTCCACGCTAATACTACCTGATGCTGTCACACACACATCTGACAATCCTAGTTCCTGATTGGTCTAACCTCTCGGTGGTCAACAGTAATAACACACCCCCCAAATCCTGACGGACGTGGTTCCCTCACCCGACTCTGCAGCTTACAGAGTGCAGGAGTGCATAAAACAGAGCAGTTTGGGTCATTATTTATATTTTTGTTACTGTTACCATCACGACTGGTGCTCATAACTTGGTTTCTCAGTGCTTATAGTAACTTGAGATTCATTTATTGAGTTTATTTCATTGTCCTGACTGTAGTCTGGGCCCCTGGCTGATTAACATGCAGGTGGCTGCACGTCTGTTTTTGCTGTTTGTCTGGATTTTGTCGTCTTTACTGAAAAAAATCAGTTACTTTAAAGGAACAGAGTATCTACAGGTCCTCAAAAAGTAACAGAAGGCCATAAACATCGTCTTAAATTCAGTTTGCATGGCTCTGACATGCTTTCAGTCACATTATTTAAATCAAAAGCCCCTCTATAGAGTTACAGCTCGATCGGCTGTGATTTAAAAGAGGTGATGGTAACAGTTGGCTAATAAGATCCGTTAGCTAACCATCGTTGCTCACTTCAAATAAAAACATTATAAAATATAATATATATAAATATATATAAAAATCCCCAGGTGACTTACACCCAGCAGGCGTCCGGGTTAACAATGCGACAGTGAAGATGATGAAGGAGGCCACGTTAGCCACCCTGCTCGTTAGCCACGTTAGCTTTTACGTCTATAAAACGTTTCTACTCTAACTCAGGACTCAAAGTGTGTTTTTTAATCACAGGCCTACGTTCACTCTCACACTCCAGTGGAGGCATCAGGGGTCACTCGAGGTTCAGCGTTTTGCCTGAGGACACTTTGCACACAACCCACTCGACCCTCTGCCCCCAAAAGCACAACAACAAATGACAGCAAGCATAACTCGGAATAAAGGTGGAGAAATGCTAACAAGGCAAACTTTGCTGTGTGAGGACGCTATTTCAAATTTACTGATTTCATTTAAACTCAAACCACTGAAAAAGTGTAACATTGATCTCATTCACTGAGTTTGTTCTTAAATTTCACTTTTAACAGTGTAAAAAAACAAGCGTTAAACTCCACAGGTATAAGATGTGTGGATATAAACGGAAAAATAACAAAACTGTAAATCTACTGTGATCCGGAGATGGCTCAGGCTAAATGCTGGACTATCATAATATCACTATTACGATATCACTTTTTCACCAAACGATTATGGTGGCAAAAATAATTCATGATAAACGTATTTTTACAATATCACAATAATTAAAACATATAAACTGCTTTGTTGTGTTGTGTCTCTTTTTGTGTTGTTTGTAACAAAAAAGAAAAAATTACATGTTATTACTGTGTATTAATAATGCTTAATTTATAATAATAAAAGTTTAGCAAAGTGAGGATTAACTTTACAAAAGTGTACAAAAAGAAGAACGACTATTATTGTTTAAAACATCACAATACGAGAAGAATTTACAAAAACATTATTGTGATTTTTCTTTAGTGCAAAAGTCAAATTCATCTTTAACGTCACTGTTTGTGTCGAATTTGGAACAAAAACCCTCCGAAAAGGAAAACTCACACAAATAAAAATTCACAATAACAACATTATTGTTTGTGTTATAAAAAAATTATTTTCAAAATTTGATTTTTATCTTAAACCTTAAACGTCTTAATAACAATAACACGACACTATAATTATTGCAAAATAACTTATTCTAATGATATTATTGTGACACAAAATATCATCGTAATGTTAATCTTTACCTTTATTATGTGTGTTTTTCTCCGTTTGTTTTGGAGAAGTGTAACACTACAAAAAAGTCACAATAATTGTATAAGGTCGTCTCAGTAAAGCCGACATTTAATCCCTTTAAACAAACGTTATTTTGAGGCGTTAACCTGCTGAGTTCTTTTCTCCATTATAATCATTCTGATATTGTTCAGTGAATTTCAGGCTCTGAGAAAATAAAATGTTTCATAGCTGCAAAAATAAACACAAAGATTAGAATCTATTTACACTCTCGTCTGAATTCTGTTACATTTTTATTTTAAACATCCATAAATCACTAAATCTGCTTTAATCAAACTCCCATTTACATTTGACTTTCCTCTCATTTTAGTCTTTTTGTTCTGAGCACAGCTGAATGAGCGGTGAACACACACGCACACACACACACACACACACACACACACAGGGATCATGTGACTTTCGACTCAGCAAAGCCCAGGCTGTGTGTAAACTGACTGGATGCCTTTTTCAGACTGAACTCAAACAACAGAGAAGAAAACAAATCATAAAGCAGCTGAAATAAACCTGAAATCATCAAATCATGAAAACTGGCCTGTTCAAAATAAAAGTTATGGAGATAAAGAGTCAGTTTGAAAAGCTTCCTGTTGACACAGAGCTGTGAAGGAGCCTCCCGAGAAAACAGAAGAAAGAAATGTATAAATATGTGAGTGTGAAGGCCAAACGTTCAAAATGAAAGAGGTAGAAAGACATTATAATATTATTAATGACCATATATCTATATATATATTTATCTATATATAAAATTATCTATATTTCTGCAAGTAAACCTGTTTTTTTCAGACTTTATGCACAAAACGTTAAACATTTATGGAGAAACCGTGGGGACAAAAAATCATAGAAACATAAATTAGGCCAATAAACAGGCCTCATAATAACCCTAAAGGAACCAAAACGGTCAAATAAGTCACAATACAACTAAAAACTGCAGTTAGCATGACTGAATCATTTATCAAATAATCAATTTAATACTAATATCAAATAAAAATATCTTCCAAAAGCTCCCATGTGATAAATGCACAGCTGACTTATGATTTAGTAAATAAAAATATAAAAAATAAATAAAATTCACTATGGAACAAATAAAAGTTTCATAAAAGTTTAAAGAAATGAAAAACAATAAAAACAGCACGTCGACTGAAACAGAAATTCATTCACAGCCTCAGTGACGGCGTCTGCGCGCGCACTTTGAATAAACCGTATTGCTTTGTGATGTTCGCGTCATCATCAGGCAGAAACTCTGCTTCAGGTTATTTCATCCTTTTTAATCAAGTTTAGTTTCTCTGGAAAAATAAAACACAGACAGCAAAGAAACAGACGTTACAGACTTTGTACAACTGAGTGATGTCTAACTACAAAAGTGCAAAAAAAGAATAAAAACCAAACAAATCCCCAAAAATCAAAAACAGTTTTTACAAACCCGGAAAAGTGACAGAAAAACCGAGCCGACAGTTTCCCCCAAAGTTTCCCCACAGACAGACCTGCAGTGTGTGTGTGTGTGTGTGTGTGTGTGTGCGTGTGTGTGTGTGTGTGCGTGTGTGTGTGTGTGTGTGTGTGTGTGTGTGTGTGTGTGTGTGTGTGTGTGTGTGTGAAGGTCAGCGTCTTCTGAGCTGCAGGAGACTTTTATTTCACCGAGGTTACATAAGTTTGTATGTTTGTAAAAAGTAACAATAAAAAACAAAGTTGGCGATGTGTGTGTGTGGGGGGGGGGGGGCTTCCTGTTTCCTGTGCGCGCGCTCAGCTCTTTGAAGGATCCGACCTGCAGCTCAGTCACAGTAAATTCTGTTTATTTTACAATAAAAGATGTGAAACATTATGATCTATATGTTTGATTCCTGTTTCCTGTTCTCACCTGATTTATTTCCTTTTTTCTCTCTTTTCTGAAATTAACTCCACGTTTATATTCGACTTTTAAAATGATGGTTGCATTTTATTTTTGAAAAGCTGCTTTTACTTGGATCCACCTGAGATCTGAGGATCAATACCACAGTGATCGGGACTGATTGTCAAACGCTAACGAATCAGCGGTTAGATTAAAAATAATTTCTGCTGATTAAAAATGTTTAAAAGTGTCGAACTCGCTCCTTTTTTCCTTTTGTTGGTTTACGTTGTTTTATTTTTTGAGCTAAAATATTTCAGAAACATTTTTACTGAGGAAACTGACTAAAATCATATCTGTATGTAATAATACGTCCACGTGGCTCCGGTGGAAACACATTAGCTTTAAAAAAATAAAATAAAGACATAAAGAGTAACATTTTGGACCACGTGTTTGACTAAAGTCACAAAAAATACTTTTAAAATATTTTTCCAAATAACAAAAATGTGCAAAACCCTGGATTTTAATATATAAAGTTTTTTACATTTATTTTCCACATCAGCTTTTATTTTCACGAAAGCCTCCCTGTAGTGTGTGTGCGTGCGTGTGCGTGTCATCTTAAATGTTAAATATCTGCCCCTCCCTTCCTGCTGAGGTCAGCTGACCAACATTTTCCACATGACAAACTTTCTGTGGACTTTATTTCTCCTCAGAATATTTTTAAAAAATAAGTTGCATATATATGATTTCAGTTGGCCTGAAGCATCTCCAGGTTCATTGATTGTCATGCACGTTTTTAACTCTCCCCACGCCTCCGACTCCTCTGACTATTAAATTATTCGTTTTTTTAATGGCTGTCTCCTAAAGGTAACATAAAGTGACTCCATGGCTGTGAGGACGCTCTGATTTTTGTTCATTTCATTATTTTAAACTCTTCTCTAATCAAAAAGAAAAAAAACATTAGAAAAGAAAAACATCTGGTGATAAAAGTTTTTCATATGACCAAAGCTACATGTAAATAGGCCTTTATGTGTGTGTGTGTGTGTGTGTGTGAGGGCCTGATGCTTGTTGGAGCCCCTTAAAAGGAAAGAAAATAGTCCCAGCAGCAGCACAGAGGCCTCGAGCCTCCGCGGGTCACTTAAAAATGTTCTCCAGGAACCAGAGCGGGTCAGCGGGCCAGAAAAAAAGCGAGAAGACGGCAGAGAAAGTTAAAAGAAGAAGAAGAGGGGCTGTGCGGCGGCTCTGAGCGCACATGCGCAGGAGCTTTTACGCTCATTCAGGCCTTTACGCACAAACACACACACACAGCAAAATAAACGGAGTGAACAGTCTGCGTGTTGATGCTGAACAAAACAACGTGTTTGCATAATTTCAGCTGAAGAGTTTGTTCCAAAAACATTTACACACATTTCTGGATTCAGTGATCACGGAGGCCGAAAAATACATCAAATTATTTTTGGAAGGAAACTCTTCACACAGCGCGGCTTTAACACCATTATTTAATCGTATTGTTCTGATTCAGAGGTCGAACCTGAGATATGATTTGTAGGCTTCTGCTTCCTCTCAAAAACCCTGATCGTTTCCAATTTTAAGGCTTTGTTCACGTTTTTCCTCCCAGTAAAACACAAAATAAAAGTTTTGATTGTCTCGTTTTTTTCCTCCTCGATTGTCTCAAAATTCATAAATAATTATTCACCCTGCGTGTTTCCAGCCCCACCCTCGTTTTCCTTAATACTGAAGCGCAAACACTGACGAATAGAATTTAAATACAATAAATACAAAACATAAATAAACGACAAACAAAGTACTGAAAATCTTTGTACAAGATATAAATAGTTTGAAATATACTTATAGCGTTACCTTTGGCAAGTCTAGTTTACAGTTGGACGACCGGCGGTAACAAAAGTTTCTCCCTTTTACAGTAAAGATGAAGCCGAGCTGTGATCGCATCCGTGTGGCCCGAAGTCTCGCTTCATTTGTGGATTCATACACACATTTCTGATGTTTACCACTTTCTATTTGCCCTTAACTGTGCGTCCTCGTCCCGGTGCAGTCCACGAAGCCAGGGTGTGTGGGTGTGTGTGCGTGGGGGGGTCAGTTTAGGAACGCGTTAGGGGTCACCCTCTTTTGGTGGGACAGCACTCCGGGGAACCCCGCGGACACACCGGGGGAGAAGGCCGGTAGCGAGCTGTTTCTGAGCGAGTCCGAGAGCAGCGCCTGCGGGGAGCCGCCGAAGCCCGGAGCGCCCTGCGGGAGGTGAGGAGGCGGCGGAGGAGCCGCGGGCGGCGGGCCGCCTCCACCCCCCGGCGGGGCCGCCGAGTGCTGGCTCCCTGACACGAAGTATCCGGGCTGACCGGACAGCAGCCCGACCGGCGACGAGCTCATCCCGTAACTGTTCGTCAGGCCCAGCGGCAGCGAGCGGCCCAGCTCCCCGTTACTCAGCTGCTCCACGGCGGGCAGCAGCGAGCCGTAGCCGGCCGCCTGGTTCAGGAAGCCGGCGGACGAGCCGTTGTAGTGCGGGTGGTGGTGGTGGTGGTGCAGGGACAGGAACGGGGACAGCTGCCAGTACAGCGGGTTGGTGCTCCGCTCGTTGATGCCCAGCCCGAGAGGAGCGAAGCGCAACCCGCGCTTCATCGCCAGCTTGCCCCGAGAGGTGGCGGAGCGCCGGCGGAGCTTCCCGGTGGTCCCGCCGATGAACACGTCGTCGCTGCTCGGGTCCAGCATCCAGTAGTTGCCCTTGCCCGGGTCGTCGTAGTGCCGAGGCACCTTGACGAAGCACTTATTGAGGCTGAGGTTGTGCCGGATGGAGTTCTGCCAGCCCTGCTTGTGCTCTCGGTAGTACGGGAAGTTCTTCATGATGAACTCGTAGATGCCGTTGAGCGTGAGCCGCTTCTCGGGGCTCTGCCGGATGGCCATCATGATCAGCGCGTTGTAGCTGAACGGAGGCTTGTCATACTTCCCGTTTTTGCCGCCGCCGCCGGTGTTCTGCTCCGGTGTCGCCTTGCCGCCGTCCCCTCCTCCGCCTCCGCCTCCCCCTCCGTCCTCCTCCTCTTCCTCCGGCTCCTCCTTGCCAGGTTTCTCCGGCTCTAGAAGCGTGGAGGCCGCGGAGTCCACCTCCGGGGGGTCCAGAGACTTCTCGCAGTCGGAGCCCGGGGAGAGACACGGGGCTCCGTGGATCGCGACCGTCGCGGAGTCCGCACGCTCGCACTTGGAGGGCAGCAGGAGGCTCTTGATGCTGAAGGAGGAGGACCGGTGCACGGTCGGCGGGTCTTTTACATCCTCCATGCCCGGTGGCGGCTCTCCCGACAAAACCAGGAATAAATAATAAAAAAAAATGAACAACCACAACAACAACTCCGAGGTCCTCCACCTCCGTGATCCGAGAGAGAGACAGAGAGGAGAGAGAAAGGAGGCTCAGGATGAGAGACGCATGGATGGAGAGAGAGAGAGAGGGAGGGAGGGAGAGAGCGTGGCGTGGATGTGGAGAAATTAGTAATTAAGGAGGTTCCGACGACATCACGGAGAGGAGGAGCTTCCCCAACTTGGTGATTTTGTCAACAAATCCTCTTTTCTCCTCCTCTCGCTCTCCGCGCGCCTCCGTCTCCAAACCTCCGACCTTTCCTGTCTCGAGCCTCACAAACCTGTCACTTCATCTGCTCCCCTTTAATCTCTCTCTCCCCATCGTTCCATATTTACGCGCGCGCGCACAGTTCCCTCCACCGCGTGTGTGCGCCAAGCCCGTGCGTAAAAGCGCACGTCCGCTTTTGGGTGTGCGCGTGCGTAAAAGCGCACGGGCAGTCGGGGCTTTGTTTTCTCGGCGACAATAATAGTTTGAATTCATGTCGGCAAACATGGCGCGTGCACGCACAGTGTGTGTTTGCGCGCGTGCGTGTGTGTGTTTGGGGATGGAGAGGAGGAGGAGGGCACCGAGAGAAGCGCCATTGTCTACTAATAAAAATCATCGTGTCGGCAGTAACGCGCACACACAGCAGAGGCGGCGGGTCTCACGCTGGAGCCAGAGCGCCTCCTGTCGGCAGCAGGCGGGACTGATCCATGTGAACAGTTGCTTCCGGTGTCAGTTTGTGTGCCGCAGACAAAGCGACCATCAGAGGGTCATTACATGCAAAACACTTTATTCAAACAAGCTGTCAACATGTAAAAATAATTTAACATTTCAGACATTTTCACTCTTGTGAAGCATTTTTAACAACAAAGATCAGTTCTCTGGTTAATTTATTAAACCACGCCCCTGCAATATTTGCAGTTTCCTAAAGCAGAAACTCTTTTCACACAGAAGGTTGTTCTTTTTTAGGGTTTTTAAAATAACATTTCTATAGAAAAAATGTAATTGTTTATTAAGTACTTATTTCTTTGGTAATGTGTGGCTGTGGAGGAGATATTTGTCAGCAGGAAAACTCAGTTAAAAGTCCAAAAGTTTTCCTAAACATTTTCCAAAGCACTCCGATTGGAGCGCTCCAGTCGGCTCATTCTGGGCCCCGGGCCTTATATTTTGCACCCTAGTGTCCACTGGGTCAGACTGGAACCTTTGGCACGTTTGTTGAAGCCTGCCTGCATCGGTGGTGTCTAACATGTGGCTCTGGAGCCAGAATCCGGCCCAGCTGATCGTTTTTAAGTGTTTTTGTTGTTTGAGTCCAGCTTTTATTTTGTTTTTTTTGTCGTTGAGGTTTTTGCTCCCTGTGTTTTTATTGGTCACCGGTTCCTGCTGTTATTTTTATGACTTCTTCTTGTGTTTCTTGTTCCTTGCAGCCATCAGGCTGTTTTAATGGTATGACTGCAGACCAGCAGAGCGTACGGTGACAGTAAAGCTCATCTCTTCTTCGTCCTCTTGCTTTATTTTGATCATGCTTTCGTCTGTGTCTCTCGTGCTTCTACTTCCTGTCTTTCGCTTCACCTTTTGTTTTTCTGGTCCACATTCCAGCCTCTCTCAGCAGACTTAATCCATCAGTCCAGCTTGAAAGAACTTGTAGTGAATTTGTTCCCCTCAGTTGAAGAAGCTGATCCCAATTTGAAAGAGCTGCAGGCAGTTCAACCCCCCCGACTGCTGCAGTGACTGAACCTGATCTTTATATGCTCATTATCTCATATGTACATTTGTGGACTTATTCTGCGTGTTTGTGTGTTATTAGTCTTTGTAACCGCTCCTGATTGAACTGTTATAAGAGACTTTTAGTCTGTGTCGGCTCTCAGTCACCAGGATCGTGAGAAAAGGCAGCTGGAGGACGTCTTTTGTTCCCGAGGATGTTTGCTGAAGTTTTCTTCAGTTCTAAAGTGTCCCGAGTCTTTGAGGTGGTCCGAGGGTCTTTGAATTAACATTAATCATGTGAGTGGTCACATGAGCCAAAGTGTGAAACAAGGCTTTTAATCTGAGGGGTTGTATAGTTGTGTTACCGTCTGTGCCAGCTTCACCACACAGGAGGCATTCAAAGACCAAAAACAGTTATTTGAATCATAAAGATGTAAAATATTAATCAGTTACAGAAACTCGACATGTGAAGGTTTTTGTGCCGTTCTCTGTGAGGAACTAAAACGAGTTGGACGATCCTGCTTCAAACTCCAAACACAAAACTAAACCTTTGCACAGCACAAGGCCCCGTGGCTTGTGTGTGTGCCTGCAGGAAACCTGAATATGTGATCAGGAATAAATCTGTTCGAGAGCTTTTAAATAAATGTAAATATATATTTTTGCAACAAACACAGAAACACACACAGATTCACTGCTGACTGATCACAACACCTGCAGCCAAAAAAAGCAAAATTGTTAATTTAAGAAAAATAAGTAACATCAGGTTAAAAGACGAAAGTTGCACCACATTTGCTCAGTACTTATAAAAGATGTGTTGAAGTCACGCGCATCCACAGGACCAAACATCTGAGCTTTTAATGTTTAATGATGCACATCAAAGTAAAGAAGCTCCGCTCATGTTTAAGTTAATTTTTCAAGTTCTATCGTAAAATCGACGCGTTTTGTAGACGGACTCAGGCGCAGACCAGGACACCTTTGCAAAAACTGACAGTGCGTTTATTTACAGTGACGTCACCAGGTCTATGCAACGTGTTGGGGAGAGCGGCCCGGAGTCCGAAAACACACTCCACTCTCTCAGCAACGATCCCACCCCTTTTCCTCCAACGCTCCTGTCACTCACTCAAAGATACAGCGACGGGTCCCGGGAAGATCCCCCCCCACACAGAAAAATCCGATTAGCACGAGGTCGCACGGAGACCAACACCCTCAGACTAACTCAGAATAACTGATGCTGGTGGTTCAATGTTCCAGTGACGAGCAGCAGGTCTGCCATCCTAAGAAGCCCTTCTGATTGTAGCAATCAGCTACAGGTGTGATGACGAGCACAGGTGCGTGGGCCGGGGGCGGGAGCCCACAGTGAGCACCGCTGCGGCAGGGGGGAGAGAGAGAGAACAAAAACGTGTTTCTAACACGGACTCAGCCGGTGAGGCACCGGGACAAAAATAGAGGAAAACAATTTATTTAAGTGATGTAAACTTAACGTTTCAGATCTGTCTAAATAAACAGGACAGGAGCTGTCTTAGGTTTCTGTTTTAGGCTTCTTGTCTCTGTTGTGTTTTAATTGCAGTGACTTTAATAAAACTTGGGCCCGTGTGAGATGAGCCAACAACACGAAACCTAAACTACAAACATACCTGTCATGACTGAAACTGAAACATGACTGAAACTGAAACATGACTGAAATGGGGAAAAAGAACTCAAAATAACATTTTAATTATGTATATTTATTAAATATATATGAAATATAATACCCTGCTGTTTGCTTTTAAAAGTTACAAACACCTGTTCACAGTATTTACGTTGTGTCCCACAGTCCGCACGGTTTACAGGAACACTTTTCTGCACATTTGAATATCTGGAAAACAAATAACTGCGATTAACTGCTCACTGCATGGTTCATGTGGGCTTTAATTCACCCTGTAAAGCCAAGTGTATCATAGTTAAGTTTTTGAGACTTCAACATCATCAGTGTGATTTTTCTTTCCTAAATTAAGTGGACAATATGTTTTATGCAATAAGTTGCAAAATGAAAAAGTAAAAAAATGAAAAAATAAATAAATAATCTTAATGTTTAATAAACATTCAGTTTCCCCAAAATTCAGATTTTCTGGTAATTATTTTATGGTTCAGACTTTAAAAGGTTTTAAAAGGAGGACATGTTACATAAACTTCATAGTGTGCATCCAGGTGCTGTTTCTCTGAAGCAGCAGACTAAGCAGGCCTCGGCCTACCTCCTCACCTCCTCACCTCCTCCCTCTCCCTCCTCCCTCCTCACCTCCTCACCTCCTCCCTCTCCCTCCTCCCTCTCCCTCCTCACCTCCTCCTTTTGGGAGCCATTCGAGAAATGTAATCTGCACGTTCTCTTTTCATCAGAAGCTCATTTTCAGCACTTACATAGAAACGTAGATCGAAAAGTAAATCAGCAGATTGTGTTTTGATGCTCAGCGCTCGCTTCATCACAACAGAGCTGTGCAGCATCTTAATCCCTCCACCAATCATCCCTGACCCGGAGTCCTTCCCGTCGCTTCACGCTCAGCTGCTAACTGCGGTGCGAGCTGGAGGAGATCTTTCAAATAAGTCAGAAGAACCACATCATCAGCAAACAGAGACACGAGGCCATGGAAGTGGAGGCACTCCACCCGGAAATAAAGGTTCTGAACGGAGGTGAGTTTGACACCTGCAGGAAACAAGTCGGGCTTACTGCTGGAAATGGACCCGAGCTCCCACTACAGCAGCACAGGGACGGGGTAGCCTGACAATGGGCCCCGATACCCAAAGCAAATCAGATCGATCTCTTTGGGAATGCGATCAGATTCGAGTACAGGAAACATGTTTGTTGGATAAACTCTGACACTCAAATATCCTGCAGAGCTGCCGAAGTTTAATAGATGGACCAGAAAATAAAAACACAGGATACAAACTTGGTCTTGAAGTCATAAAATATCTTTAATAGTAAATACTTGCAGTAAATTTCTTGGATTTATTGTTCGACGTGTTTCGTGCAAACAAAACGGAACTCAGGTTTTACATTCACACAACAATCCCGGCACGAACGCTGGCGCGGACGCATTAATCACCGCAGGAGTCTCGGTCACGGCGGCCTGTTGACAGCTAAACCTTTAAGCTGTTCTTGGCCACACGGACACTGGGAACCATCGCACACATCCACAAGACCGTCAACATGTAAACACAACACACTGATTAATGATTACAACAGGAAGTTACAGGTTTCAGGTGTTTTCGTGGAGCACCTGAGGTTGTTAGAGTTCACTCATCACATATTACAGACTCGAAACAAAACAAACCGCTGAAGCCGCTGAAAGCTGGATTTCTTTCATATTTCTAAGAAAAGTAAAATATAAAAGATCATTAAAATCAAGGAGTCTGGGCAGATTCGTGTGTGTGGCTCCTGCAAAGTGAGAAAAGAAACATTTAGCCGGATCCTAATGAGCAGACAGGAAACTGAACTTGTGTTGGGGCTGTTTGGTTGGGTTTTCCTGTTTTTTTAAGCTCAATCTTCCCAAATTTTCCCTAATCTATCAAACAAAACCTGTTGACACACAGTAAGCCTGCAGCCTTCTGAGCCTTTGGAGCGCTGCCGGGATGCTAATCCGCACTACAGCACTTTTAGGCAGTTATTATAAAAGGCTGCTGAGTCACCCAAACATGTTGTCCAAACCAAATCCAAAATTACAGCTAAAAAAACCCAAAATCTGAAATTAAACGTTGTTTTCTCCATTTTCAGCATGAAAATCAGTCTTGTTTATACACAAAGAGCTCAAACCAGTTAAAATCCCAGTAAGATGACTGTGATGGTGATTTTCCAGTTTAATTTTCAGGGCCAGAGACACAGAAACACCGTAAACGTCACCATGTGAACCTTTTTAATTACAATAAATAACTGAACAAGTTACAAGCCGTGTTCAGTGACACGCACGAGCTCTACAATCACCTTTGTTTACACTCACAGCTGATTGTGTTGGACAACAAAGCTGAAATCCAGATTAGACACACACACACACACACACACACACACACACACACGTCTCCCTCCTCCAATCTGCTTTATTAAATCTCTGCTGTGTTTTGCTGCCAGATGGTGTTTCAGTTTAACTGGATCTGAACCTCCAACAAAGGTGGTGCAAACGCAGCCGCCTCACCTTTCATTTTGCCAGCAGGTGAAACTCAAACGTCTGTAAATCAGAAACATGGAAAACAACACGTTTAAGATTTTTGAGAAGAACATTGTGTTCAGCCGGGTTATTACAGGTCGTGCTCACTGGCTCGGCCAAACCTGAAACCTCAGTCAGCCGTAACAGCTGTGGTGACGGCGGCTATCGGCTTCCTCTGTTAACCCTTTCTGTGCTCACATGAACCAGTGACATCTGTCAACAATAGGCTGCAAAATATGGCTGCAGTTCTGCTGATTATTCCACATTAGAGCTCTGAAACATCAAAACGTTTGTGGTGAAAAGATAAATCGCTGAAGTCTGGATGATTTAAATGTAGAAATATCTCCATGTGGCTGCAGATTCAGACTAAACATTAACCTTTCCTGCTAAATCAGCTCGATCGGTGCAAAGTCCTGCGATTGTTCCGATGTTTGTGTTTGTGTTCTCCTCACTACGTACGACTCTGGATACTGTAGCTCCAGTGAAAACTAAGGTCTCTAATCAGAAGTACCTGACCCCGTGGTATAATTCTCAAACACGTACCCTAAAGCAGACGACTCGTAATCTGGAGAGGAAATGGCGTGTCACAAATTTAGAGGATCATCATTTAGCCTGGAGAAATAGTTTGTTGCTTTATAAGAAAGCCCTCCGCAAAGCCAGAACAGCTTACTACTCATCACTGATTGAAGAAAATAAGAACAACCCCAGGTCTCTCTTCAGCACTGTAGCCAGGCTGACAAAAAGTCAGAGCTCTTTTGAGCCAACCATCCCTTTAACGTTAACTAGTGATGACTTCATGAACTTCTTCACAAATAAAATTTTTATCATTAGAGAAAAAATTACCAATAATCATCCCACAGATGTAATATTATCTACAGCTACTCTTAGTACCATTGATGTTAAGTTAGACTCTTTTTCTCCAATCGATCTTTCTGAGTTAACTTCAATAATTACTTCCTCCAAACCATCAACGTGTCTTTTAGACCCCATTCCTACAAAACTGCTCAAAGAAGTTCTGCCATTGATTAATTCTTCGATCTTATATATGATCAACCTATCTCTAATAATCGGCTATGTACCACAGGCCTTCAAGGTGGCTGCAGTTAAACCTTTACTCAAAAAGCCATCTCTAGACCCAGCAGTCTTAGCTAATTATAGGCCAATCTCCAACCTTCCTTTCATATCAAAAATCCTTGAAAGAGTAGTTGTCAAACAGCTAACAGATCATCTGCAGAGGAATGGTTTATTTGAAGAGTTTCAGTCAGGTTTCAGAGCTCATCACAGCACAGAAACAGCTTTAGTGAAGGTTACAAATGATCTTCTTATGGCCTCTGACAGTGGACTCATCTCTGTGCTTGTCCTTCTTGACCTTAGTGCAGCATTCGATACTGTTGACCATAATATCCTATTAGAGCGATTAGAACATGCTGTAGGTATTACAGGTATTGCACTGCAGTGGTTTGTATCATATCTATCTAATAGACTCCAATTTGTGCATGTAAATGGAGAGTCCTCTTCACACACTGAGGTTAGTTATGGAGTTCCACAGGGTTCAGTGCTAGGACCAATTCTGTTTACATTATACATGCTTCCCCTAGGCAGCATCATTAGAAGACATAGCATACATTTTCACTGCTATGCAGATGACACCCAGCTCTATCTGTCCATGAAGCCAGATAACACACACCAATTAGTTAAACTGCAGGAATGTCTTAAAGACATAAAGACTTGGATGGCCACTAACTTTCTGCTTCTTAACTCAGATAAAACTGAGGTCATTGTACTCGGCGCTGAAAAGCTTAGAAATATGGTATCTAACCAGATTCTTACTCTGGATGGCATTACCTTGGCCTCCAGTAACACTGTGAGGAACCTTGGAGTCATTTTTGACCAGGATATGTCCCTCAACGCACATATTAAACAAATATGTAAGACTGCGTTCTTCCATTTGCGCAACATCTCTAAAATTAGAAATATCCTGTCTCAGAGTGATGCTGAAAAACTAGTTCATGCATTTATTACTTCCAGGCTGGACTACTGCAATTCATTATTATCAGGATGTCCAAAAAACTCACTGAAAAGCCTTCAGTTAATCCAAAATGCTGCAGCAAGAGTACTGACAGGGACTAGAAAGAGAGAGCATATTTCTCCTGTTTTGGCTTCCCTTCATTGGCTTCCTGTTAAATCCAGAATTGAATTCAAAATCCTGCTCCTCACATACAAGGTCTTAAATAATCAGGCCCCATCTTATCTTAATGACCTTGTAGTACCATATTACCCCATTAGAGCACTTCGCTCCCACTCTGCAGGCCTACTTGTTGTTCCTAGAGTATTTAAAAGTAGAATGGGAGGGAGAGCCTTCAGTTTTCAGGCCCCTCTTCTGTGGAACCAGCTTCCAGTTTGGATTCAGGAGACAGACACTATCTCTACTTTTAAGATTAGGCTTAAAACTTTCCTTTTTGCTAAAGCATATAGTTAGGGCTGGACCAGGTGACCCTGAATCCTCCCTTAGTTATGCTGCAATAGATGTAGGCTGCCGGGGGATTCCCATGATGCATTGAGTTTTTCCTTTCCAGTCACCTTTCTCACTCACTATGTGTTAACAGACCTCTCTGTATTGAATCGTATCTGTTATTAATCTCTGTCTCTCTTCCACAGCATGTCTTTTATCCTGTCTTCCTTCTCTCACCCCAACCGGTCGCAGCAGATGGCCCCGCCCCTCCCTGAGCCTGGTTCTGCCGGAGGTTTCTTCCTGTTAAAAGGGAGTTTTTCCTTCCCACTGTCGCCAAAGTGCTTGCTCATAGGGGGTCATATGATTGTTGGGCTTTTCTCTGTATCTATGAAGCGCCTTGAGGCGACATTTGTTGTGATTTGGCGCTATATAAATAAAATTGAATTGAATTGAATTGAATTCGAAATGTTTTCTTTAAGTGGAGAGTCTTAAACCAGGGGTGTCAAACATAAGGTCCGGGGGCCAGAATCAGGTCTCCAATCTGGACAACTGGACAGCTTTGTAAAAAGTGAAGGTGAACATGCTTTTCAGACTTTTAACTGTATTTTTATATGTTTCCCGCTGATAGAGAATCTGTGATTTTTACAGGAGATTCTGTCAAACAAAAACTTATAAATTTCAGGATCATTTGTGCAACTTCCATAATTTCCCCGTCGAGCCCAGAGCAGCATTTCTTCACCATGTGGAAAAACTCAGACTGCACTTGTATTAATACTATGTATTAACAGACCTCTCTGCATTGAATCATATCTGTTATTAACCTCTGTCTCTCTTCCACAGCATGTCTTTATCCTGTCTTCCTTCTCTCACCCCAACCAATCACAACAGATGGCCCCGCCCCTCCCTGAGCCTGGTTCTGTTGGAGGTTTCTTCCTGTTAAAAGGGAGTTTTTCCTTCCCACTGTCGCCAAAGTGCTGCTCATAGGGGGTCATATGATTGTTGGGCTTTTCTCTGTATCTATGAAGCGCCTTGAGGCGACTTTTGTTGTGATTTGAATTGAATTGAAATTGAATTGAACTTGTTTCTCTTACATGAAAATATCTCAAGAATTAAATTTGTATTTAACCTTCTTTACATGAAGACAGGCTGTGAACGAGTTCGACCCTGGGCTTTCCTGGAGTGCGTGAAGGCGTGGCTCTCCCAGCAGCTCTGTACGGGCTCAGCATCGTTACTGCTCTGATCCAACAGCTACGTGCAGGTAAACCCAACAAAGCTCGACTGTCCGTGAATCTCACTGCTCAGTAGTTTGACGGCAGTTTGTCTCTTACAGAAAAACGACTGATTCTTTATTTTTACTTTACTTTACAGTGTGACCTGAGCCACTAGGGTGACGAAGTCGAACTTTGTGATACACGGGATGCACTTTTGACATCGCCACGGTAACTGATGCTGCTGACCTGACTGGTTTGAGATCAACAGGTGTAACGATGACAGATAACGATAACAGAAATATCACATTTTCCTGTTGACAGTTTAGTTTAGTAAGTCTGAGTTTGGCGCTTCGATCAAGAAACAGGAACCTAAACCTTCAGTTGCATTGTGTTATCATGCAGCGCGTGTCATGTGCTGTCCTTGATTGAATAAACTTAACTAACTACATCTGCTTTAAATTTACATGACAATCGTTTCTTTTTTGTTTAAAGCTCTTTGTAACACCGAGTTTTGTAACTTAAGTCTGATTATCTGTGAAGCACTTTGAAGTACATTAATCTGCATGAAAGGAGCTGAGGTTACTACAGTGGATTGAGGAATCAGGTTTAATCATTATTCGTGCTGAAGCCTCTAAAATGTGATTGTTTGTTGCTTTGTTTTGTATTTTCATCTCTGTACGCCTCTCATTAGGAATGATTTCTGACAGGTTGTAGTTAAAGTCCTCAAACAGAGTGTGGACAGACTTCACATCAGCCTCAACAAATCTTGTTTTCAAAGCCAGTTTCATCGTGGGTAATAAATCAGATTTCTCTGACAGAAGACGCTCGTGTGATCCCTCCTCTCCTCTCTCCGAGGCGGTCGGTCGGCGGTGTCAGTTTTTCCGCTGGTCGGGTTCGCCACCAGCTGCACAGATTACCGCCCTGTTGCCAAAACAGCACGGGTATTTATGAGCAGCTTTCAGGAGTTAGATTATCGTGTGTCTGGTCTCACAAAACATGAACTTGGCTGACTCCCCGTTCGCTCGGCAGCTACCATAAGCCCTCCGTTCCCGAGGGGCGCAGACGCCTGATGTAACCTCCCAGCTGTCCTTTCTGCTTACCTCTGGTGTAAAACCAAGCGCTCCAAACTTTGGAACCAACTGGAAGACGTGAATCATGTTGAAGGTCTGATCTCTTGTTTGATTTCACCTGCAAAATCCGATTTAGTCGTCAAGGAGAGGAGCCAAAGGAGGGAGGAGGTTTAAAGGAGATTCAGCCAACAGAAGTAACGAGGATAAGGCTTTCACTCTGAGGACAAAGCAGGTCGCATGCAAGCATTAAGCAGCACTTTCATTTGAAGAGTGCATTGAAAAGCATGATATGCATTATTATTGTATTATAGTGATCTGGGCCCCATTCCAGAAGTTTTTAAATGTAAACCCCGAGGGTTTAACACAGACATAAGCGAAACTCAGACACTAACCTGCTCAGATTTCTCTCTGGCTCCTCCCCTCAGTTCAAATCAAAACAACAGTCGCCTCAAGGTGCTTTATACTGTAAGATAGACCCTACAATAATACATACAGACGAAAACCCAACAATCATATGACCCCCTGTGAGCAAGCACTTTGGTGACAGTGGGAAGGAAAAACTCCCTTTTAACAGGAAGAAACCTCCAGCAGAACCAGGCTCAGGGAGGGATAGTAGTACTTTCCAAGGATAGTAGGCGGGTCCAGGTACGTAGGGGAGACCGGGGATAGTTGTAACATTTTTGACATTTCTGTCTGTAAATTGGAGCTCTTTTAAGGTAGTGGATTCAAAATGTAATGCAAAGTATTTACATGTCTCAGCTATTAAATAGTGCAGCTATTTTCTCTGCAGCACAATTACCCATTGCATGGTATGGTCTCAAACACAAAGAGTGAAATGTTACAATTAACCCCATAGTCTGGGTTAGTTGTAACATATCCTGGGGTGAAATGTAACACAATGAAATAAGGGTACTAACAAAACATTAACATGTAATCTTTGTTTATTCAACACATGAATGCACTTAGAGCCATTTATGTAACTATATGTGTGTGTGTGTGTGTGTGTGTGTGTGTGTGTGTGTGTGTGTGTGTGTGTGTGTGTGTGTGTGTGTGTGTGTGTGTGTGTGTGACAGAATGCAGAAATCTAGCTTTTGAACATATTCCAACCCCCCAAAAAAGACAAATTATGGAATTTTCTGCAACTGAATATTTCATTCATTTTGGTTGGTCTTCCTTGAGTTTGGCCTCATTGGCTCAGTGGGCATTATAACCTACAACTCTTGCACCAATTTTGAACATAACAATGAAGCTGAAAAAATGTAGTTGTTCACCAGCATCGCAATTCCATTACTTTTTATCATGGCTTACCTTGGTGTGGTTTGCAAAGTGCTTCAGAAAGATGAGGAAATCTGTTTCTTGCACCCATCCGGATTTATTTCCACTACCAATACTTCCTACTGGTCCATCTCTGACACAGTGGTCTGCATAATGTATGTGTGGGAACACAAACAGTGGAGGAATTGTGTTGCCAATGGCATTAACCGCATATACAAAAGCGACCAGTGAACCTCTCTCTGCTGATGTCGTTGCCCCAACTTGTTTAATATAAGTTAAAGTAATAGTGTGGTAAGTTGTAACATCTGCATTATTGTTACAACTGACCCAGACTCCTATAGCCATGAACTAGCTAACATTACAGCCAACGGCTAAAACATTAGCACTAAAGACCTACACAGAATATATCCCCATAGACATACAAATAACATAATTTAAGTTTGATGAGTTTAACTGCAAAGCAGATAATGCTATTAGAAAATGAAATAAAGTAGAAAAACTTACTTTTTGGCATACAAATTACTTTTTTTCGTGTTAAATTGTCTGTGTTTGACAAAATGTGCTGATTTTTCACATGTGATAGCAGTTCTGAATTGGGCATGCACAGGATGAGTCACATCATTTGAAACTTAGCCCTGATTGGAGAAATTGGAAGTGTTACAACTGACCCACGTTACAACTATCCCCGGTCTCCCCTATGTTCTTTTAGAGCAGAGCTACAGATTAAAAACGCCCAAGGCGAGGCGGTCAAAGTCTGGCTGTACTTCACAGCAAAAGATGCAAACTCAGCAGCCTGCAACAAGTGCTTTAAGCTGATACTGTGATACTGTCAAAGGAGGAAACACCTCAAATCTGATGAAACACCTGGCGACGCATAGCGTTTTTTTTTAAAAGCTGAGAAATGCGCCGTATTTGATAGCTTGCTGCAAGACCTCACACCGAGCACATCTACTGTGGGTGTGGTGCCTGTTATCGGACCCGGAGCTAGCAACATCCCCCAAAAACCCGAAGAGGAGAGTCCTGGCCCCTAGCCCTGCCAGTGTAGCAGAAATGATGAGGATGATGATGCAGCAGCAGCCGTTCTTCTCTGCGTGAGTAGCTTAATGTTGTTCGTGTGTAATTTACGTTGAGTAGGCTAACCACGTTATTACATTAATGCATGTAAGGTGAACTAGCAAACACCATCATAGCTACATGCAGCTGTCTTCTTGTTTGATGGCAGATACTCCCTTCACCCTGGCCAAAAAGGCTAAAATGACCAAAGAAAAAGTGGAAAACAGTTAAACATGAGAGGTTTTAGGACAAGTTTGTGTTCTCCATTCTTTAAGCACCGTTTAAGCACCGGCACCGTTTCAAAAGTACCGGTTTGGCACCGGTATCGGATAAAACCTAAACCATACCCATCCCTAGAGCTACACATAAACTGTTAAAGTCTCCAGTATATAAACGTGTGTCATCTGCGTATAGTTGCACTTCTCTTCTTGTTTGTCATCCAGTCGCTTCCCCTGCTGTTCTGTTTATTTCTGCTGTAAAGTTGACATAAAGTTTCACTTCTGGAGTCAGGCTCACTTGGACATTTGAAGAACTGCAGTTTTCACACTTGGCCACTTGATTTTAAATGAGCTTAGTTGGTGATTATCATCTCTATCTTTTGCCTCATATTTCGTCTTCGTTCTGAATGCCTGGAAGTTGACTTTGTTTCATTGAACCAGAAAACGTATACCAAAGAGTTCATCGATAGTTTGTGCACGACTATGATGAGGTATGACAGTCTGTCTGTCAGTGTAAAAGCTCGCCAACGCAATTTATCAAGCATGATCTGCCCATGTCGGTGCAGACACTGTGTCTTTGACCTCCGTGGCGGTCTTTGATTGACCTCTGTCATCGCAGCTTTGGATGTGGCGTGGTCGTAGCCGCAGCTGTCGTCACGGGCCAGATTTCCAGGATCACCTCTCAACCCGACTGTTTCCTTTTCAGGTATTTACACCGGTCACCCGCCCCTTGTCAAACAAACTGTGACAGATATGGCGGCGTCATCGGCGAACAATATCATATTTACTCTGCAAGCCTGACATGATCCAGATCAGACTGGTTTAAACAGTTTGAGGAAGAGGAGGAGGGAGTCCGGGCGAAGAAACAAGGACAGTAGACGGGGAGTTACTCGCTGTCAGACCCTGTTAGGAGTGAGGCGGCCGTACTGTACCGCGGTAACTCCCAGTGGAGAGTACAGTGCAGAGAGGCGATATTATGACCGTCTGAGCCTTTAAACCGACACATGGCAAATGAAATCAAGCTATTAATAGCACCTGGCATTGGAGTGGAAACCCCCTCTGAACACACACATCATCCTGTGTTTACTTTCATACATGCAGTCCCTGCAAGGCTTTTCACAAACACACAACAGTGCAGGGAAACTGCACAACCTTCATTGAGAGAGGAGGAGGAGGAAGGCCTGGCTGGTGCAGCGGCGCAGCGTCCACACGACCACGAGGCAACAAAACGTCCATTACAAATCAAAACATTTGGTTCATTCATTTCAGGATGTTTTCTTCGCTCCCTCCTCCTCCTCTGTTTACACGGCTCACACACTGACCTACATTGGCTGTGATGAAATCACGGTGTGTGTGTGTGTGTGTGGTTGGCGATGCCACATTGAGGACGTGAGTGTTTGTTTATACTCCTGCCTTTAACATTTGCACGCCTGCATGCACACGTGTGCTATTTATGACACGTGAAGCACAAGAAGAGTTTCATGTTTTTGGAGCTTTTTGTTACTGAGAAGATTTTTAGACCCAAACAAAATGAGACAAACTGTTCCTAAACTCAATTCATACATACGTTTATTTCCTGGACAGGTACCAAAAAATGAAAGTGAAATCACGTCTTTGCCTCCTTCAGCTTTAATATGCACGGTGAACCCATGTTTTCTTGTATTTGGATGTTTTTAAAACGTCTGGACTGAAGCATCATTTCTAAAACGAGACCTTCCCACACTGTCACAGCCGGTGGGCCGATGTCTGTGTGCAGTAAGAAGTTTGTGGGTTTGAATCCACTGTCAGCTGGCTCTTTCTATGTGGAGTCTGCATGTTGTCCTCATGTCTGTGTGGGTTATGTCAGGTTACCTGGTGATTCTAAAATGGTTAGGAGCAGTGTTGGTCAAGTTACTTGAAAAAAGTAATCAGTAACTAATTACTGATTACTTCACCCCAAAAAGTAATCCCGTTACTTTACGGATTACTTATTTTCAAAAGTAATGAGTTACTTAGTTACTTAGTTACTTTTTAAAAACACGATTTACAACCTGAATAGGTGATAAAATGATAGATCTTTCAGCCCAATTCTACTTTTTCTGCATAATTCATCATATAAAATGTAATCAAATGGAAAAGTCTCTTTTTAAAACTTGTTTTATTAGTTTTAATCTTTTAACTTTATGCATCAAGCAAAAAATAAATTATCTCCAACATTCTCTGACTGGAAGAAATTAGTTTAACATTTAAACCTATTTTCTGCACATTCCAGCACATAAAATAAAATATTTTGTGTGTTTACACTCAGTCTTTCAAATAGATGCAAGTAAAACACAGCAGAAAATAAATAAAGTCAAAGACTAGCGGTCCTGTTGCTCCATTTTCACCTGTAAAGCAGGAGTGGGGTAGGCGGAGGGTTACCCTGGTGCAGGTGTGCAGCGGTCAGTGGAAGAATCCGCGAGTTTCTCTGTGAGTTTCCCATTACGTCGTAGCTACTCGGTGCTTGTTTGGAAGTTTAGGGGTTTTTTCGCTGTAAAAAGAAGTTTTCTTCCCACGCACAACGGACACTAATGTTTTTGTCACTTTTTATGGAATCAAACTCAAAGTAAGGTCAGTACTTCCACGCTTTAAACGCTGCACGCTCATACTCTCTCTGCACTCGATATATGATCCATTGTTGATCTGCACACAGCTGTTGTCACGAACGTCGCACTCGCTTACGTCACTGTCATGAGACATTCTCGCAAAAAGATCACGGTTTTAGTAACGCAGTAACGCAGCGTTCCTACGGGAAAGTAACGGTAATCTAATTACCGGTTTTGCAATAGTAATCCCTTACTTTACTCGTTACTTGAAAAAAGTAATCAGATTACAGTAACACGTCACAAGTAACGCGTTACTGCCCATCTCTGGTTAGGAGTCAGTGTGAGTGACAGTCTTTCTCTGTGTTGGCCCCGCCCCTCACGCCGTGACAATCTCCAGTCTCGCATAATTTTGTTGAGTAAATTTATTTCTGAACAAAAGACTTTATATAAAGTGTGATTTGTCTAAAGGTGACAGAAAAAATGCCACGACACAAATATAAGACTTAGAAACCTACACAGGAACAGTCACCAGGACTTTGGTGAAAAACTCAGAGAGACACCTGAAGTACGCTGAGGATGACCTGGAGAAAGGTCCTGCAGACTGGAAGCATCCTTCAGTCAGACGAGACTCAACCAGAAGTTTGTGGCCACAGAGATGCTGCTAATGTCTGGAGAAAGAACGGAGAGAACAGCGTCCCCGCAGTGAAGCACGGTGGTGGGAGCATTATGCTGTGGGGATACTTCAGTGAGTTGTAACGGCGTTTTGCGAGGAAGGAGCAGCTAGCAGGTCCAGCGGGCATGTGGGGTGGAGGTTAGCCGGACAACTCTGAGGCCAGTCAGTTAGAACAGCAGAACAAGACCGTACAAGCCAGGTCTCCACGACTCTGCTATCCGTACATACATGTGTGGGGTCAGGTCCAGCCCGTTGCAATGGTACGGTCTCTCTCAGACGGACGGAGGAAGCTTGCTCGACTGGCTGCTGCTACACTCACACTAGGGCTGCGTTCACTCTGCAGGTCTTAATGATAAATTCCGATTTTTTTGATCAAATCTGATTGTTTTGTCTGCTCGTTCACACTACAAATAAAATGCGACAGCAAACGCGCTCTAGTGTGAACGCTCAAAGCGGCCGCATGCGCAAAAGAAGACATCACACACAACGCGCTCTGTTTAGACCCAGACCAACAGTATTGTTTGACTGATGGCCGTTAATATAAAGACTTCGGACTTTACGTTTCCCAATTTTTGCTTTAAGTTATTTTGTTATTTACATAATAATGTAAATAACCTAATAATGATCCTTATTGCTGTTTTAGAGGAGCGGTGCTTCAAAGGATAGTTGCAGATTTCTGTCAGAATCTGCAGATTATACAGAACAAATAAAATGTTCACGTTTCTCCAACGTTGTCTTCCCAGCAGTTTCACTGACATCTACACGGGATGGACAGGAAGCGTTCACGATGTCTTCTAATTGGCGTCTGTCTTGTGTCAGTGACATAAAAGACGGATTTAATGCGACATGACCATCAAACAGCAGCTTTCTAAAACATCAGATATGTATCGGATTCAGCACCACATACGAAAGTGACCCAGATCGGATTTGAAAATATCGGATTTGTGCCGTTCACACTGTCACACCATGATGGGATATGGGTCGCAGAGGGTCAAAAAAATCGTATTTGATGCGCTTTCGCCTGCAGTGTGAACGTAGCCTAGGAGACTCTCCAATGACTACAATAATAGGACGACACCCCCCAGCGGTGCTACAATAAGGGTTGCTACACTGTGGAGCTGGGAATCTCACTGAGGTGGAAGGATCATCGAGGAAGGAGAACGTGAAGATTCAGCAGCAAAACTGGGTCTGAGTCATCTTCCAACAGGACCGCGACCTAAATCATAAACTTCTGTAAACTTGACTGTTTCTATCGAAAACATGATGGATGTTTGCAGAAGGAAAATAATTAAAACATTTCTCGGCTCTTTAGGACGCCGTTTATTCTGGACTTGTGGTGTTAGAGCGCCTCCTACAAAACCAGAACAGAGCTGGAGTTTTTCAGCATGTAGAAGCTGTTCAGCAGGACTTTTGTGTCCCGTTTGAGCCGATCAGCTCTCGTGACTCTTCAGAGGAAATCTGCTGTTATCCTCCAAGTCTCCTCCTTTTCTTCCTCTTATGTAATCTGCTCTCCTTTGTGCTTTGTTACCCGCCGTGCACGTGTTCGATGATTAGCAGACTTTTCTGTTGCCGCTGCTGACTCTGGACCAGTTCGAGGTGTCCCTCGCAGGCCACCGTAAAGCCCACTTCACACCTAAAGTAGATTAATGGGTCAGTTTGGCGAAGTTCATCCAGGGTTCAAGTAAAGGTTCAGCTAGAGTTCAGCCGAGCGGAGACGGTGGGAGGAGGGAGAGTCTGAGCCGCTCTGCTGGAAACCGCTGCAGACTGAGGAGATGGAAATATGGAAAAAGAATAACAGGACGAAGAGACGCAAACACAGAACATTTAGTTCATTATCTGTGCAGAAAATCATGATCGTACATGCATGAACAGAAAAGTGTCTTTAAATCAGTGTTAAAGGTCAAAAGGGGACGAAACATGCAGGTGTCCGTCCTGATGATCTTCAGCTTTTATCAACGAAGACTCAAAACTCAGATAATCGTCGCAGTTTTTCTGTTGCAATGCAGACGTAACGTAGTATGGTCGTGGTAAATTATGCATGACAGTGTGAGCATTTGTTCCTGCCTGAACCCGAGATCGGGAGGGGGCGGGTACAGTATTTGACTTATTCATGATGCTATAGCTGCAGCTCGGCGCCACTTTACTACCACGACCTCCCAGCTTAGGCTTAAGCTGCAGGGTTAATCTGCAGTTGTGAGGTCAGGGTCACGGGAGGTCACAGAGAGACGACCATGTGTGGACGCCACAGAGGATTTCACCTCTAGAAGAAACTGATCAGTGTTCATCTCTCTTCCCTTCTTCTTTTCTATTGTTCGTGTTTCTGCCAGGATGGAATAAAGTTTAGTTTACATCACTCAAGTCTGCAAATGAGTGCTGCTAACATGATACTGCTACATTTTTATGTGATGTCAGTGATATACTGGCGATCGTGGCTCAAGAGTTGGGAGTTCGTCTTGTAATCGGAAGGTTGCCGGTTCGAGCCCCGGCTTTGACAGTCTCGGTCGTTGTGTCCTTGGGCAAGACACTTCACCTGTTGTCTACTGGTGGTGGTCAGAGGGCCCGGTGGTGCCAGTGTTCGGCAGTTTGGGGTCCTTAGGGACTAAATAAAGCGCTATACAAATACAGGCACGACAAAACTAAGCCAGACATGTCTGAGAGCGAGAGCTGCTATCAGCCAAGAAAATGCTAGCAGTCCACGAAGGTATAGATGTGATGATCCTATGTGATTTTCAGAAACAGCTTCATCACCTCACGTCAAAGAAGGAGACGAGAAAAAAAAGACAACATACAACAGCTGAGAGAGCTACAGGAAACATGTGGACTCTGTGGAGTGTTTATATGGAGCTACATCAGGGTCAAGTTTTTTATCCATTTTAAAAATGAAACTAAAATTACAAGTTTCGATGTATAAAATTTAAAAACAAAAAAATTGTGAAAACATTGTTGGACAAAAAACAATAAAAGGTTGGGGACCGCTTGTTTATACTGTATAGCAGAGGCCAACGTGCTACGTTAACGTATCAGTAACCAACGAGTTACTAGCAGTGGCATCCGTCTTTTATATACAGTCTATGGTGTAGAAACCAGTGATGCGTCTTTGAGAACACCTAATGAATGCCTCCTCCCACCATAACCAGCAGCATCGCTGCTGTGATGGAATGTAACTTATTACATGTATTCAAGTACTGAAGCACAGTTTTAATATATTTGTTATTTGATTGTTGTTGTACTTCATTATTTTAAACACAGCTGAAGTGACACATTTGTTCACCTCGGTGCCGCCACAATACTCTGCTATCCGGTTGTTAAGTGATGACGTGACGAATCCTACTTCCTGGCCTAAAGTAGTCTGCGTTTAATATGGCTTTTGAGTTGTTAACATGTTTAATGTTTTGTATTTTCTTCTATTTAATCTCAAAAAGCTCCTAAAACAGTCAGTGATCACTGTTGACCTCCCTCGGCTTTTATTACCGCTAATCATTTATTTAAGCTCAGTTTTTAAAACCTTAGGATGTAACTACAGCCCAGCCCATGCAGCAGTATATGAATGACTAACCTCGTATTGTGGATGGATTATCTCAGTTGTTCTCCTGGCTGAAGTTTGGTCCTTTTACAGCATCCTGCCATGCGATTACATTTGTTCCTGACCACCGAGAACGCTCACGTTAACTTTTATCGAGTGGAAAAAAGTTAGCTTGTTTATATTATGCTAACATAGCTGTGTCGCTAGCGGTCACGTAGCACATCATTATATACCAGCTAGCCAAACTTCAGTAACCCTACAAACGTCACTGCTGTTTAGTTTTCTGTCGTCATTTATGTTGGAAGTGATAACAGAGCTGTACGTTTGAATTTGTTTCCAAAACCCCGCAGTCAGGACATGCTATATTGTATTTAGATAGAAGCTAGCGAGCTAACTTCCTGCTAACTTCTAACTCCGTTAAATGTCATAAATTCCGTTTTCATGGATGCCTGGATGTTAAACTCAATTGTTACACCTGGTAGAGCAGAACGCTGATCATTTTATTAAAGATGAAAGACTTTAGACAGTTTTTCAACTCTCAGTAATGCCATAGTGATCGTTTGATATATGGACCTACAGCGGAGTTTAGGCCCAGACACGGCTAGTGACGTCAGACTTAACGACCGGATAAACTCCTTATTTAAGTATTTGTATGTAAAACTCCCATGTGACCCTGAAAGCACCATTAAAAACATTTAACACAGAGATTAAAGAGCAAGCTCAAGTTCACTGAATGCAGACATGAATCAGAGAAGCACTGGAAAGCCTTTAGATGAGTTTGTGAGGGGTACACTGTGATTACTTTACTTACATCTTTGCTTTATCACTCTGGAATATATTTTTAAAGTTGTATGTGTGGTCTGCAAATTATCAGCACACATTCCTTTAAAAGTTTATAAATAAATCCAGGCTCATCATTGTCAATCATTGGTCAGGAAAGCTTGACCATTTATTGTTTTTGGTGAACGTGCAAAGAACCCAAAGGACGCTGCACACTTACAGGCTAGCAAACATGCTCGTTTAGCTCGTTTTACTCTAACGGGACCAGAGTTCACAGAGTGGCCACCGAGTCGGATTCAGAGACTGAGATAATAAAATTATCAGGAAAGCTTGTTTACTGAGCTCATTGCGTGAGGACACAGGTGACTTTTCCCACAGACTGCTTTACAATCGGACTCAAACCACAGAAGTCGCCCCCTGCTGGGCTTCAGACAGACTGCAGATCCACAAACACCAGCTCACGCACGATGACAAACACTTCCATTAAATTGAACATTAATGTCAACATTGGACTGAAAGGACGAGCATCCTTTATCTCTCACACAGACACACACACACAGACATGCGCACAGACACACACACAGACACACAAAGACACACCAGGCGTCCTGTGTGCTGTTTGGACTCAGAGGAGTCAGACACCAACTGACCAGACAAATGTTCTTTTGCTTTTTCTCTCAAAACACTGCCGCTGGCTGTGTGTGTGTCTATTTCTCTGTGTGTGTGTGTGTGTGTGTGTGTGTGTGTGTGTGTGTGTGTGTGTGTGCGCGCGTGCTGATGCCCTCCCACCCTCCAGGTTTGTGTGTATTATAGCGGCCCGCTGCTCCTGTGTCCTTTGATTAAGGTCAATTTCGTTAGTAGGGTTGGAAACACATCCCCCACCCAAACACACACACACACACACACACACACACACACACACACACACACACACACACACACACACACATTTCATCTGAGTCAAATCAACCATCCTGTAACGTTTCCTGTAATCAGCATGTGGCATCTTCGCAAAAAAGCCATGAAAGTGTTAAAGATTAATGCAAAATCAACAGGCTCATGTCCACATCAGGATTTCTGTCATTTAAAAAATGGATTCATGCATCTTTATCTGCTGACCGCGTTTTTTAAAAACTGTATTTCTGCTTTACACTAAAATGTTAAAACCTTCCCCTGTTCTTGTCCACAAACGCTCGTGTGTCGTGCTGAAGTTAAAAATAGGCTCAGGCTGTAGTGAGATGGTGCAGCCCGTCTACCAGGCGAGTCACTGGAACACAGTTTTATTTAACATGGCGGCGTGGGAAACCGCAAACGCTCTTGAGGAAATGAGGGAAGGGCTGAAAAAAATCAAAAATACAAACAGAAATAAAGCTTCCCTCAAAGATGCTCTGCGTAACACGATGTTCACAGCGTGGTGGTGAGTAGCAGGTCTGTGTGACTGCAAAAACTGTTCAGAAGTAACAGGAACTCTGTGCTCAGGTGTAAACAGTACAAACAACCGATGGCTGGCATGAAATTAGTATTAAAAAAGTGTTAGTATAGAAAAGGATATTGTACTCATATATCTGCGTATGCACAGGTTACAGATCCAAAGAACACGATAAACTAGAAAAACTTAGGCCTACACTCGCTGCAGTAGTACAACGATCCAGCGATGAGTAGCACAGAGCTGTCATCTTAAGTAGAACACAATAGAATACAATAGAATAATCCATTAATTGTCCCACAAGGGGAAATTTGGTTGTAACAGCAACAGAATAAAATCACATATACAAACAGAACAGGACACAGAAAAGAAACACACAATTTTAACAAAAGAATGGACAATAGTTACAAAAACAGAGTACTGTACAGTTATTAAAATTAAAGTATAGGTTTTTTTTTAATATAAACTGAGAAAAATAGTGTGCAAGTTAAGTAGTAGTAGTTAAGTAGTGGCTAGAGACATAAACATAACAAGTGGAAGGTGAGTTTATTGCAGGTGTAGAGATTTATTGTAGATAGAGCGGAAACCTGTAATGAGTTCTGCCCAAACAGAGAGGGAGAGAAAAACAACCAGTATCCAAAACCAACAACAAACCCGAATGGAAAAACCTGAGAGACATGGAAGACCATGACAAATGTCCAAAGAAAGTGTCACATATGCCAGCTAGCAGCAACTAACAGGCGCTAACACCTGTTAACAGAGGCTAACAGCTGCTTACAGTGGCTAGCACCTGCTAACAGCTGCTAACAGAGGCTAACAGCTGCTAACACCTGTTAACAGAGGCTAACAGCTGCTTACAGTGGCTAGCACATGCTAACAGAGGCTAACAGCGGCTAACAGAGGCTAACAGCGGCTAACAGCGGCAAAAATAGTAGCTATGCTGATAGAAAGGTTCAGGATATCCTCAACAGCTCACCTCAGTATGGTTGTCATCAGATGAAAGTGAGTTTCACTGACTCATCAACTCGTATTCCCAACTCGGACTCCTTTCCCAAAATTTACAGCCTCTTCCAGAGTAAATAGACGTGGACACATAAGTTCCTTTCCCATTAGTATCTACTCGGATTGACTCGCCACAGTCCTTCGCAGGTTTCACGGTTTTCCATTAGGTTCATACTACCTGGTACAAGGTACTAAAATAATACCTGCACAGCTGAGGCTCCAAGCAATCCGAGCAGGTACTAAAATGTGACGGCATCAGACTGCATGCTATCGATTGGTTGGTCAGTGGCATCGCTCGATGAGTCATGCATCTCGTTCACAAAAATCCAAATTGCCATTTTTGAAACCTGGCAATGAAAGAAACGGCTACAAAAAACAACGCAGTGTTCCCCGAGTCTGATGGAAAGCCACAGGCCGAGCAGCAGGTATGTCTTCGCCTTTGTTGTAGCATTTGTGTCACATGCTAATTACGTGACGTAATGCTTCGCCGTGTTGCTATAACGACGACCTCACACATTAAGTGGGACTCGATTGAAACAAAAAAAACAAACAAGTCGAGTCATGGCGATCATAGCGAGTCGATCTGAGGAGGTATTAATGGAAAAGGCGTTTTATTGACAGCTGACAGCCTACACATGCAGATGAGATGAACAGAGGTCCGAGCACAGCAGCCACAGTAGCTAGGATCATGCACTTGGATTGGGAGGAGTAAGAACAGACTTCAGTTGGCTGCTAGCTGGACTGGCTAAAAGCGTTGAGTCTGGAGTAATTCAGGACTGCATGTGATTCTTTGTTCTGTCGTATATGTGTGGCTCTTTGTTTACGCTGTTTAAGGCCGTGTGGCCCAATGGAAAACCTGAGTTATTCATCCATTTCCTCTTCTGAAAGCGAGTGACTTTATTAGTTTTATTGATTGATTTATTGGTTAGCTGTTGGAATTTAAAGTCTGAGTGTTCAGACTAATCACAGACATGATTTGTTCTACAGCACAAAATAGATGTCATTTGCTGGACTGTTGTGAAAACCAGTAACTCGGTTAAATTTCCCTTTTTCATTAGATTGATAAATCTGAGTGTAAACATGTCTATTAACTCGCTGTCCACTGTGTCTGATAAGAAAGAAGATAACGAATTTATTTAACCACTGACCACCAAATATACTTCCCAGATTGCACAACAACTGTGTGAGCCATGCAAACTTTATTAAACACATATGCAGTTATCATCCAATTAGTTGTGGTGTAATTTTAGGTAAAAGAAAGCGGACAAATCTCCACCATCTTTATGGTCGTCGGACCGTCTCCTAACTTAGAGGATGAGTTTCATTCAGTGTTTATAAAGCTTTCTCTGAGTGTCGGAGCGATTTCCTCCTTTTAAATGCCCGTTCGCAGCAGATGGCCCCGCCCCTCCCTGAGCCTGGTTCTGCTGGAGGTTTCTTCCTGTTAAAAGGGAGTTTTTCCTTCCCACTGTCACCAAAGTGCTGCTCATAGGGGGTCATATGATTGTTGGGTTTTTCTCTGTATCTATGAAGCGCCTTGAGGCGACTGTTGTTGTGATTTGGCGCTGTGTAAATAAAATTGAATTGAATTTTGTATTTGTCCAGTTCCCGCTCATCAACTTGGAAAGTAGTGCCAGGGTGTTCACTCTGGTTAAGAGGGACAGCGTTCGACCTTTGCTCTGATAACTCACGACTTTGAGGACGATGATGCAAACGTCTTGTTTATCTGGCACCACAGGACACCTTCAGCACCTGTGGACTCCTCGCCCTGATGGTTTTAGCAGCAGGCGTGGGACAAACCCACTACCAGGTGCCCAGTTTGAATGTCGTAGCTGATGGCTGTGTACAATAATTATGAATATAAGATAAAACATATGTTCTATTTTATTTATTTAATTTTTGTTATCAAACACGTGAGCTCGATGAATATAACATATGAAATGTAGGTCCTGTAAGTTTAAAGCTCTGAGTCACAACGAATCAGAAAGACTTTCACGTGTGTGTGTGTGTGTGTGTGTGTGTGTGTGTGTGTGTGTGTGTGTGTGTGTGTGTGTGTGTGTGTGTGTGTACTGGATGACATTACTAAAAAGAGTCGACATGTTACACAGCAGTGGAGGTTTTAAACCCTCCAGCATCACACACACAAACTCACACACACTCGCAGGCTCTCAGCTTGGCTCTGTGCCCATATGCATGACAAGACCTCTGGGACCCCCTAAGCACACACATACACACACACACACACACACACACACACACACACACAGACACACACACCACCACCACCGCTCCCATCCCCATCTAACTCGGCAGCCCAGTGCCTAATAGCGCCCAACATCTTCTCCTGACGTGACTGTGTGTGTGTGTGCATGTGTGTGTGCATGTGTGTGTGCATGTGTGCATGTGTGCATGTGTGTGTGCGTGTGTGTGTGCATGTGTGTGCATGTGTGCATGTGTGCGCACGGCTGTGGCAGAAAGAACACTGCGACCTAAAAACCCAGCTCACTGAGAGCGACTGCACGCCGAACAGAAGGCTCATCCAAGTGTAAACACACACAGAGTACAGACCAGCGTGAACACACACACACACACACACACACACACAAGGCACGTGGACACATGCAGTTAGTCTCACACACACAGCAGATGCAGACAAATTAACACACAAACTGTCGCACTCAAAGAGAACAATGGTGCTGTACACACACTGTGTGTGTGTGCGTGTGTGTGTGTGTGTGTGTGTGTGCAGTGTCCTCTTTCAGCCTGACAAATCTTTTCTTTTCCAGAAACAAGAAATTCAGATCATGTGATGACCACTGAAGCGTCTCCATGACGACCGGGGGAAGCCATGCTTCCTCTCAGACTGAGTTACTCAGAGTTGTGTTGCTGACATCTTGTGTTGCACGAGTGTACGTGAATCCAGACACACGTTTATAATCTGAACGACTCTCATGCGCCTGTGGGAGCATTTAAGGTGGTATTTCTGTTTATTCTGAGACCTTAAAACTGATTTCAGAGAAAGTGATCAGAGACCAAATGAATACGGAGAGACCGTGTGGAACAATGACCGCTCCTCTGTGATGACCTGCAGCAGTGATGGGAGTTAGGACCAGACCCCGAGTCTGGATGGTGGTGTTGAAGATGAAGACGGAGGCTTGGATGGAGCTCTGAGTGACCAGGGTGAGCTGAAGTAAAGAGAGACAGTCGATCAGACAATAACACCAACGACTTATTTAATCATGTATTTATTTCCCCTTTAAAGTGTATCATTATCCTGAGTGTGAAACATAAAAAGTCAGGTCAAGTCTCACAAAGCTTTTGTCCAAAGAGTGACATCAGCACCCGAGAGCCTCGCCGCCGCACGCAGACGGCATCCTTTAAAAACGGTGCCGGTTACGGTTTAAGACCAGACACGGCCTGGCTGCGCTACAGACGCCACCGGGCTGCACGGAGCGCGCTCAGTGTGGTCGTGTACAGTAAATATTTTTACAGCACAGATCATGTTGGCTTCATGTCAGAGTCCTCAGCTGTCAGCACAACACCGGCCCCTGGCACTGAGAGCGGCGAGGAGCAGCGAGAGAGCCAGAAAACCCCGAGCACAGGAACGCATCTGTTACCACAGTGTTCACTGCAGACAGAATCACTGCTTTACACGTTTGAAATGAAAGATCATTCAATTAAAAATGTGTTTATTTACTTACATATTACAGCACACGCTCAGTAGAAGGACCCGAAACATCAAATGTAACACTTTTAAACACAGTTTTATCATTACTGTTTGTTTTTTAAATGTATAGAAATCATAAAGAGGATTATAATGAAAGGTGATTATGAACCATAATATCTGCAGAAAGTCCTCAATTAAGTAAAGTGCTGCTAAATGTGCGCAGAGCTTCAGAGCTGGCACAGCAGAAACCAGAATCCATTTCCTCTTTACATATTTCTACATTAACGTCACTGTTAAAGCTTTTTATGTCATTGCAGACGTTTTATTTTTCACTTCAACATCAACTGAAAACCACAAATACTGAAATACAGCAAAATCCTGCTCCTCACATACAAGGTCTTAAATAATCAGGCCCCATCTTATCTTAATGACCTTGTAGTACCATATCACCCTATTAGAGCACTTCGCTCTCGCTCTGCAGGCCTACTTGTTGTTCCTAGAGTATTTAAAAGTAGAATGGGAGGGAGAGCCTTCAGTTTTCAGGCCCCTCTTCTGTGGAACCAGCTTCCAGTTTGGATTCAGGAGACAGGTGTGGCACCCTGAGTATTTTGAGCATTAAGAACAAGTCTCAGATGTGTTCCTTATGTGTGCGTGCCCACTCCCCCATCATCTTTTTTTGCTATTTGTTGTGACAATAGTTGCGAAAAGCTCATTTGCTCCCACCTGATGTGATGTTAGGGCGATATTTAGTTTCGCCAGTAGGTGGCAGTGGCGGCTCAGCCAAACGGGTAACTGGCAAAATAATCCTTCACAAAAGTAACGCAGGCCAGTTATTACAATGGAAGCCGCCAGTAACACTGAATTGTTTTGCTGTGTTTCAGGTGAGAGCAATATACAAGCACTACATACATTTATGTAAAGTTGATGCTTATTTAACATGTTTGGAGTGTAATTCTTGTTTATATGGTGTTTAATGTGAGCGAATAAGGGAGTTGTTTCACTGTCACTACCCGATCCGTACCGGAAACCCGATCGGTACCCCGCATGCGCAAATCTTACGTCACTTCCTCTATTTGCCAACATTGCGACATTCAATATATTTGAATGATACGGTTAGCCCCCAGTTAGCTCCTAGCATTTCTCAACAGCTCTGCCTCCTTTTCGACTGCCCGGGACATTTAAACAATGGATAATCTGTATACAAACAAATTCATGCTTTTCTCCTCAACAGAGAGCGTCCCCCGATTGAACAACAGCGCCGTAAAATAAGAAGAATGGCGCCTAATTACAGACTTAATAATACAGACTTTATAATGTGTCACGTGAAGATTCATCAGCCAGATGAAGTGTTTACTGACAATTAACAGTGATAGCGGACATCATCATCACTATACTAATCAATCCTCTCCACACAGACAAGCATAAACACACTCGACTATCATTAAATCAAATTTAACACACGTTTGTAATGACGCTAATTCAGTTTACAATAGGATTCATTCGCTCGATCAGCAGGTGGCAGTATCCTCGTACACTGGGGAGTAAACTGCCATTAAACGAACAGAAGAAGAAGAAAACATCTGCACATGCGCGGTACGGATCGGGTAGACCCGATTTGTACGGTCCGACTTTGCACATGCGCAGTAAGGATCGGGGAGTCCTGATCCGTAACTATCTTTTTATTTTTTGTTTTTGTCTACATTGTACTGAAATGCTTCATTATTGCAAACATTTTAAGATATACTTATTATTCTTAACATCTTAACAGATACTCTGACCCATAACTATCGTAAAACGCTACGACCGGAAGTAGACACCTTTCGCGCATGCGGGGTACCGATCAGGTTTCCGGTACGGATCGGGTAGTGACAGTGGGTAATGCTAGTAACGTTTTTTTTTTTGTTTGTTTGTTGTTGTTGTTTTTTTTTTATTTTAATAAACCTTTATTTAAACATCAGTACAATACAAAATGGAATTAAACAGTACCACAATAATGGTGTTGTACTTACAAAAGAATTGTATGGATAAATAAACAAATACAAGAACAGTATTCAGAAACAACAATATAAATATGCTAGGGGGAAAGTAACTAATCAAGCCAAAGAATAAAGTGATTGAAAGATTTGGATTTTTTCACAAACACCAATAGTTTTTATAGCTTTTGGGTTAGTGGAGTTCTTAATTGAGTTAAGATACTGTACAAGTTCAAAGGAGAATACATAAAAAGAGGGATGTCTTCCTAAACATTTGGACTTATGAATATGAAATTTAGCCATTAAAATTAACAAGTTAATCATATATCTGTTATCAAAGTTGAATTGTTTTTGGTTTTTGTGCAGACCAAACAAAACATATTTCCAAAACAGTACAAATCCTTTAAATATATTTTCTGAAATAAAAACACAAAAACTTTGCCAAAAATCTTGTACAAGGTTACAAAACCAAAAAAGATGTATAGTAGATTCAATGCTAGTAACGTTTGTACGCTAGCTAAGTCATGTTAGCCTCCTGCATTAATCTCTGTAACCGTGTCGTTCCATCAGTAACGTGAAAGGAAACTGTTAGCTGGTTTCAGTTAAAGTTATAGGAAATAGACCAGCCAGTACATGTTATGTTGTCTATTGTTTACTGGTCATTTTCTCTGTGTGTTAAGGGCTGATTAATACAGGGCCATTACACGTAATGCTACAAAAGTAACGCAGGCCAGTTATTACAATGGAAGCCGCCAGTAACACTGAATTGTTTTGCTGTGTTTCAGCAATAAATCTTCATGTGCACCTGAATGAACCCTGCCGCCCTTCAGTGTGTAACACAGACACTCGCTGTGTCCCATTTCAGGGTCTGCACGCTTGAAGTACGCATTTTAAGTACGGTTACGTCACCGCCAGGCGACGACGGCTGTCCCAATTCGAAGTGTACTTCAAATGCATACTTCAAATGCATACTCCAAATGCGCCGTCGATTTCCCCAAATATCAAGCGTGGTCCGGTGCACGCTTCGTGGTCCCATATATCCCACAATTCATAGCGCGCGGTGGGTGTGGATAATTTTGCCGCAAAATACGGCAGAAGGGAGCGGCCAAGAGTGAACTGTCAAAAGTAAGTACTGAATATCACGTCACTTATTCATGTGCGAATGATTAATAATGAAGAACATTAAAACATTGCTGTTGGCCACATGTCGGCAAAGTTATGTGACATTAGTGATGTTTCTACTTTCAGCATTAACTTGGTTTTAAAGCCTCTACTTCTAAATATATATATAGTCGACCTTAATCTTACAGAGAATCTGATGATTTTATGGATAATTAAAGTCAGTCATATATCCACAAACACAACAAGCTGAAAGTCAGTGATACGTATATATATATATATATATATATATATATATATATATATATATATATATATATATATGTATCATAATAATCTGACAATACTATAATATTGGCCATATTATATTTACATTACCACAGTGAGATGACTTTAGTCTCATGAACAACATTAACTAATTATTATTTACTAGCTAATCTTAAATGACTGTTCAGTACAGAAATGAAGCCCTTGAATCATGTTTTACAGTCCTGTGGTTTCAGCCTCAGATACTCAACTAATCAAAGTGATGTCATGACAAAAATGATTGACCAACAAAACAATTTTCTCCTTCATTTATGTCAAACAAAGCTGTATGTAACGTGTCTTGCGGTTAGTATAATGGTTGCTAGGCAACCTGAACAGCGCGACGAAGCATATACCGTCCCATTTCACACGCCTCTCACTTCCGCACTTCTCGTACTTATAGTACGCACCGTACGTAGTACGCGTAGTACGCACCGTACGTAGTGCGCGTACTTCAAGCGTGCAGACCCTGAAATGGGACACAGCGACTATCTCTACCCCCTATGAGCAAACACTTTGGTGACAGTGGGAAGGAAAAACTCCCTTTTAACAGGAAGAAACCTCCGGCAGAACCAGGCTCAGGGAGGGGCGGGGCCATCTGCTGTGATTGGTTGGGGTGAGAGAAGGAAGACAGGATAAAGACTGTTTGCCGCAAACACTCGTTAAATTAATGAGATGTAAATGTTAGTGGTTAAACTGCTAGAGTTTCCATCTTTGTCTGACATAAATCTGTATTTTAGGGGGTTAAAGGTCGTGTGTAGGATGATGACCTCTGAGTTCCTCTGATGATGTCCGAGGTCGCGAGCTGACTGTGCGTACTGCTCCATCGGTCTTTGTAGGAACACTGATGTGAGGACTTTTTGGACAGTAAGGACACGTTTGCGTTGGTTATGAGGGAATCAGAATGCATCATGTCAGCGAGTGTCAACAAGCGCACACATGTGTGTGTTGTGTGGTGAGCCGTGCTCTTTGCACCGGATGTGCCGGCACATTCGGAGCCCCTGGCTCCAGTTGGGATCAGCGTCCTTCAGGACTGACGAGCTGCTGTTTTCTATGAACGTGAGTCTGAACTGACTCACATTCGTAAACTGGATTTTTGCTGATGTCAGGTCTCTTTCTCTGTCCTCTGGCAAAATGCAGAAGCCAGTTGTTGTAACTGGGATGCCAGTTTCTCTCCATCTATCCTTCATATGGAAAAAGCAGCAGTAAACCCTTCTACCACTGGATTAATAGCCTTTTGTCTAATAGCCTGGGTTTGGAGGTGGAGATCCTGAAAGTTTTCATCAAATGTAAAACTAAAATGTTTTTGTACAATAATTATCGCGCTCTACTCCAACTGTGAAGGAGTAAAAATTAAATGTATATTTATGCTGTTTCGCTGCCAGTCTGGATGCTGTGTTTTGAGGATTCCACAGGTCCCTCATCCCCTTCATGTTGATCCTTCCACTGGGATTACTGGTGTAGTAACATCCACCAGCGCCCTGTTTTCATCTCTTGCCCACCGATGCCGTCTTGTTCCAGTAGCCCACTTCTTATCAGGGCGTCCTGGTTCCTCAACACCTGACACAGACGTCGGGCAACGTCTGAGCTGGTATGGCTTCATATTTATGTCTCTCACTGGTGTCCGAGGTGGGCTTGGTTAGCATGGAGGAGCTCAGATTGGTGAGGGCAGGGGTGAGATGTGGGGGGATAGTGGTTGTTAACAGTCCATATGGCCTCCAGGTGTGGGAGAGGGCAGCCAGTGATGTTCAGAGTGGAGTTAATGACCCTCTGTGCAGCCTTATCTTCTCAGTCGTGTCCTAAGTACCAAACACCAGGCAGGTGTTGTCGCTGCTGATTTCAAAGGGTCTGATCAGTTTACAGGAGGACACCTGCCCATCACTACTGTTTGTAGTTTTTAATGGACTACATGTTCCATGAGCTCCTCAGCTGGTGGTGAGATTTTCCTTTAAAAAGCTCAGGAGGACGACATGACCATGTGGGGAGGAGGCGGACGGACATTTCTGAGCTCGAGTCTCTCAGGATGTCTGCTGACGACTCAGCCGGAAGCAATCTGGTGTCGGTGGACTTTGAAATCTTCGGTCATGTCCAGGGTCTGTATGTTTAACTCCCCTTTCTTCCTCTGCTTCTTAGACCTGTTGGCCTCTGAGAGCCTGTAAAACGATCCACTGCTGCTTAATTTAGGAACAAGCTGGGCGGGCCTCACTTTCACTTCTTAGAGCCTCATGAATGCCACCAACTGCACAAAAGCCCAAACAGACCTCCTCTGTTAGGCTGTGTAAACAAATGTGACTTTTGGAAACAAGCTGTTAAAAAATAGCAACTAATAATTCAAACTTTCTTTTCTCTCCTTCTTACTTTGACAGGAGTCTGCTTCCGAATGGTGAGTTTTCCTTTCAGCTCTTTTTGCTGCGATCACCTCCTGCTGCTTCCAAAAACCAAATCCCATCCTCATCAAGCCCACAGCTCAGTTCGAGGCTCAGTCTGCACAGAAACGTAGATTTTTTTTCCTTTTGCACACATGTAAACGGTGTCTCGATCATCCAGGTAAGGAAATCCCAACAAGCTGATTCTGTTCATCTGGACGTTTTCAGTGGGAGAAGCATTACGTCATCATACAGACATCTCCAGCCTCAGCTGACTGCAGGCAGTGTTGGTCAAGTTACTTGAAAAAAGTAATCAGTAACTAATTACTGATTACTTCCCCCAAAAAGTAATCCCGTTACTTTACTGATTACTTATTTTCAAAAGTAATTAATTACTTAGTTACTTTTTAAAAACACGATTTACAACCTGAATAGGTGATAAAGTGATAGATCTTTCAGCCCAATTCTACTTTTTCTGCATAATCATCATACAAAATGTAATCAAATGGAAAAGTCTCTTTTTAAAACTTGTTTTATTAGTTTTAATCTTTTAACTTTATGCATCAAGCAAACATTTAATTATCTGCAACATTCTCTGACTGGAAGAAATTAGTTTAACATTTAAACCTATTTTCTGCACATTCCAGCACATAAAATAAAATATTTTTTGTGTTTACACTCAGTCTTTCAAATAGATGCAAGTAAAACACAGCAGAAAATAAATAAAGTCAAAGACTAGCGGTCCTGTTGCTCTATTTTCACCTGTAAAGCAGGAGTGGGGTAGGCGGAGGGTTACCCTGGTGCAGGTGTGCAGCGGTCAGTGGAAGAATCCGCGAGTTTCTCTGTGAGTTTCCAATTACGTCGTAGCTACTCGGAGCTTGTTTAGGGGGGTTTTTTTCCGCTGTAAAAAGAAGTTTTCTTCCCACGCACAGTGGATGCTAATGTTTTTGTCACTTTTTATGGAATCAAACTCAAAGTAAGGTCAGTACTTCCACGCTTTAAACGCTGCACGCTCATACTCTCTCTGCACTCGATATATGATCCATTGTTGATCTGCACACAGCTGTTGTCACGAACGTCGCACTCGCTTACGTCACTGTCATGAGACATTCTCGCAAAAAAATCACGGTTTTAGTAACGCAGTAACGCAGCGTTCCTACGGGAAAGTAACGGTAATCTAATTACCGTTTTTGCAATAGTAATCCCTTACTTTACTCGTTACTTAAAGTAATCAGATTACGCCCATCTCTGACTGCAGGTGTCCAGCCTTACGTTTGCACAGTAACTGAAAGCAGCCCGCTGACTAACAAGCGGCTGTGAGGTCAGTTTTTTCACCATAAATCTGCTGTCGTGACCACGGATCCATGACCGTGACACTTTGCATATTAATTTACACAACTGGCGACACGATCAGGTGTGGATTTCACAAAACTCAACAGGCTACAGTGGGAAAAAAATCCCAGTGAAAGCATTGAAATAAAACAACCTGCTTTAGCTCCTCCCCCTTTATGTCAACTCTCACCAGCTGTTTTTATTGGCTGCCCCTTAGTTTATGACTAAAAGCTTACTGGGTATCTGTGGAGATAAACCAATAAACTAGAACAAAACAGACATTAAGTATATACAATTATTTTTTTTAATACATTATTTTATTGACTTAATGTTTTTATGTCCCACATCAATCTTTGTTTAACATCCAGCTTGAAGGATCTTATTAACTCCTCTCTTCCCGTCACCAGTACACAGAGAAGGAGGGTCTGCGGCTCGGGCTGGTCGGCTGGGTGAAGAACACCTACGCAGGGACGGTGGTGGGACAGGTCCAGGGTCCGGCTGACATGGTGGAGGAGATGTGAGTGCACACTGACACGCCACAGCAGGCTCTGGTGCAACTCTCACTGCAAAGTGCTGCGGTGATGCACTTTTTCAGCCACTAGATGGCGACCTTTGCCTTCACAACACGACGGTCACCTGCTTCAGGTCTGTTCTGTCGCGGCAGCAGATCTGCAGGCACCGACGCTTTGGTTCAGGAGATTTATGAGCAGTTTAAAGAGTTCTTGTTCTCATGCAGGTGAATTGTTAAATATTAAATACATGCGAACATACTGTGGGTTCTTCAAGCAGAGCTACAGGATTTATATCTGCTCCCTTTGGTGATGTTTCTGCCTGTTTTTCCAGTTGAACACTAGAAACTCTGAGTTCCCAGCTGTCAGTGAATGCAGCGTAATGGTATCAGATCTGGAACTGAAGCCGGGCTCAGTTTGTTTTGAACGTCCCATCCTGTCCGGGGGGAGTGATGTCACCGGGTGGGGACGTCCGATTTAGATGACATCACCACCTCAAGGGATCTGCTGATGCTCCCTCACATCACACACACACACACACACACACACACACACACACACACCAATAACTTAAATCGTGTTTGTTTTTGGCTCCTTGCAGTGCCAGGCGGGCGGGGTCCCAGAGGGAGAAATGGCACAAAAACAGATTTCATTTCAAGCTTCAGCATGAATCGTAGGAGCTGGACGCTTCAGTCTGAGCACAGAAGCAACTGCAGCCATTAAATGTGTTTCCAGGCTGGTTACACACACGAGGAACTGTGATTGGCTGTATTACAACAAAAGCACATCTAACAGTCAATAAGACTGTAAAGGGTCAGTTCACACACACAGTTTCTCTCCGTCGTATATCGACTATTATTTCCATGTTAACACACTTGCTTTCACGTCCTTCCTGTCGACTCCACTTTCACCACGACCTCACTTCCTGCCGGGCCTGTGAAACGGGATCCAGCTGTTCCTCCAGGCGTGCACGAGGAACAGGAGGAAAATAAGGAAAGATGAGGAACAGAGAGCAATGCAAACGTTAGGCTGTGTGGAAGTATGGAGAGCGAAGGCTGGCGGTGGGAGGTGAAGCAGTGGGTGGTTTCTATTTATTCCTCTGGGAGCAGAAAAATTCCCAGAGCCGAGCTGATGAAAGTGAAGGAATGGAAACAAAGACAGAGGCGGGAAAGTCCGGACGTTAAACTACAAATGCTTTGCAGTTTGCTGAATTAAAACGCTGGATATCAGCGTTGTGGGAAATATGGGATTTAATCCAAATGAATGGAAAATTTATGTGTAATTAAAATATATTACTGGGACAAATGTGGCACTGATGTAAAGGAGCAGACCCACGGCTCCCACTCACATGTTGGCTGTTGCTGTAGAAAGTATGTTTTAGTTTAGCTTATGGAGTGTGTGTCGGGGTGTGTGTCCTGGGAACCAGGAGTTTGGTGGTGTTTGTGGACACTGCAGCTTTTTGGGATATTCCTGGAAAGTCTGCTCCACGTTTTTCCACATAGAAATTCCTCAAACTGTTAGACAAGTTTATTTGTATAGCACAATTCAACAACAAGGTGATTCAAAGTGCTTTACAGAGACATTGTAAAAATAAATCAAATAAAAAAATAAAATAAAATAAAAAAAATAAAAAATAACAAAAAAATAAAAATAACAAAAAAATAACAGAAAAATAAATAAAAAGCATGATTTAAAATTGATTAAAACAAGCAAACAAACAAACAAACAAACAAACAAACAAAACAGTATATAAATCAAAACAGATCAAATCAGTAGTTAAAATGTAAGTTTTGAAATTTAAGCTTAAGTGTGGATTTGGTGTTTTATTCAAATGCAGCTGAGAACAGGTGAGTCTTCAACCTGGATTTAAATAAACTGAGTGTTTCAGCTGATCTGAGGCTTTCTGGGAGTTTGTTCCAGATATAAGGAGCATAAAAGCTGAATGCAGCTTCTCCGTGTCTGGTTCTGACTCTGGGAACTGATAAAAGACCGGATCCAGATGACCTGAGGGATCTGGAAGGTTCAAACTGGGTCAGGAGGTCACTGATGTATTTTGGTCCTAAACCATTCAGAGCTTTATAGACCAGCATCAGAACTTTAAAGTCTCTCCTCTGACGGACAGGCAGCCAGTGTAAAGACCTCAGAGCTGGACTGATGTGGTCCACTTGTTTGGTCTTAGTGAGGACTCGAGCAGCAGAGCTCTGAATGAGCTGTAGATGTCTGACTGATTTTTTAGGTAGACCTGTAAAGATGCTGTTACAGTAATCAAGCCTGCTAAAGATGAATGCATGGACTAGTTTTCCCAGGTCCTGTTAGAGGTGACCAAGAGAGCCGGGAAGGTGTCGTATCTTATGTTGGCAATAAAAAGTTTAATTACACGAGAGGAGCTGCCTAACGCACAACCACAGACGCAACAGTGGGGTAAAGCAGCTGAGCTTCAGCCTGAGGTTACAGCACGTTCACGGAGCTCATTATCAGAAACTTCCACTGTAACAGGAGATGTTGGACAGGAAATAAGGAAAAGCAGAATACACCCACTTTAGGGAGTCATTCGTTGCATTCAAGGCTACCTGTAGTTAGAAAAATACATTTAACTTATAGGCGCTTTAAAACCCTTTAGAGAGTTATTTGGCTCGGATCAGCAGCAGTGTGGCCAAGACGCTGTGCTGCTGACTTCCTGTTAGCATTGTGTGGAATATACCGTACATGAGGACAAGGTCACTGTAGCCGACATAAACTAAAGACCAAACCTAGACGATGAAACAGATCTGGGGTCACCGAAGCATAAGTGATAATATTTGTGTCAAAAACAATCAAATAAAAGCGCGCAGGCAGGCGAGTACGGTCACAGCAACGATGCTCTGGCAGAGAAGCGTTGCAGCTTCCACACAGCTGATTAACAGCTGATTAACAGCTGATTAACGGGCAGGTGCAGGGAGAAACTCCACCCAGGGGCGGAGCAGCAGAAAGGACTACACCTGTGGCTCCACTTGAGGCTTCGCCACAAGGAAAATGTTTAAAGAAAAACCTGATGTCTGCAGACGCCGCACCACATCGTGTGCCGCTTCTACTTTCCTGCACGTCTGCCTCCATGTTTAGTTATTGCGTCTCACGTCTGATCTCAGGAATCATTTATCTCTCGTGTTTAGCCGTACCTGCCCTCCTGACTCGTGTTCTGTGATTATCACCTGTGCCTCGGTTTCCCAGCTGTGTCCACCTCCCCTGATTGCTCCTGTGCACATGCAGCGCTGTCGTCCCCTCATCGCTGCTCATCGTGTTCTTGCATCGTTTCCATCTTCTTGCAAGTTGGGTCCTAATTCAACACTTCATGGCATTAATGATTATAATAATGATTCGATTTTGGGGGGAGAAACACAACTAAGTGGAACCGTTTTAGTCTCTCCGTGTGGTAAACTGCAGCACAGCTGGTCGCACAGCTGTTCTGATGAGGCTTTGTGTATTTGCATATCAAGATTGATGAGTGTGAGTCAAACACCTGTGTTACCTGTTAGCGAGATCACAGACCCCCGACAAACACCAAGACCTAAACTAACAGTGAAAGTGATCAAAATAAACTTAGAGTAAAAGCTAAACTCGCTGCATGAGACCTTGTGGTGGTCGTGCTGACAGAAACGATGCACTTATGATGTAATAACTGGAAATATCTTGCTTAGGGCGGAGCTTCTGACATCGATGGAGTCCTCGCGAGTGTCGAAGTGCAGCTGTGAGCGGATCAGAGAAATGGCAGCAGATTAGAAACCAGCAAACATCCAGCTGCTGGAGAATTAGTGCTAAGCTGTGTGTGTGTGTGTGTGTGTGTGTGTGTGTGTGTGTGCGTGTGTGTGTGTGTGTGTGTGTGTGTGTGGACAGTAGAGTAGTGGGTCATGGAGCAGATCCACTGTGGACAGAGTTTGGCAATAAAGCAAAACTAGGACAGCCACTCTCTCTCTCTCTCCCCATCCCCACTCTTGTTCTCATGCTCGCTCGCCCGCTCTCTTTGGCCCGCCTTCAGTCGGCGCAGCTACATGGACGTGACCCTGATCCCCTGCAATCTCCTCTAATCTACACGCACGCCTGCACTCGACCGAACGCTCAGAGAGCTGCTGCACAGCAAACTCCCAGCGTTACGTAAAACCAGAGGAATGTTTTTATTTACCCATCATGCCTTTGGTCGTCCAGCTGCAGGCCTGACCCCCAGTCGGCTGGTGGGGCCTTCTTTTCTGGTTTTGAACGTTTATGTCCCTCAAGCAGTGAGGTCAGGAACATCAGTTTCAGGACTTTATGGTTTTGGCCGTCAGCATGTTGGTTTTTGGAGCTGGACGTGACCGTATTTGGACGAGAGGCTGGCGTGCTAAGTTACCAGCTAAGAGTAGCTGCAGTAGTTACCAGGTGGCATCCATAGACTGTATATAGGAGCATCACACAGACACTGAAGTCAGCCAATCAGTGCTCAGCCTTCTCGGACGGTCGGTTAGTGCAGTGAACCTGATAGCAGCTCTGAAAGGCAGACGGTTTTACATCAGAGTCTGTGGTGATTAAAAGCAACTGGATCCACTGGTTCCAGTTTTTACTGGACTTGAATGAAGAGCTTTCTGTGGACCGACTGAACTCTGGCAGCAAGTCACCATCAGTCTCTGTGAAAGCCACTCCATATCTGCCTGTAGGACACGCTGTAGAAGCTGCTGTGAGCAGCTCACAGTTGCTCTGCAAGCCACTTTGCACCCCAACTCCACCCCAGTTCTTCCTCTTCTTGTTTTTTCTCACTGAATCGCCACGATGCCATCAAAGCTGAATATAAGAGTCTGCAGACATAAATAATCTTTTATTGGTTGATGCAGGTCTCAAGCAAACTGATCCTCAAGGAACCTTTGGCAAGTTTAAGTAAGAATGTTTGAAATCTTTAGGCAGCAACCACAGAAGAGTCGTCCGTCACCGATGACCCACTAAGCTGTGATCATCGGCTGTCACAGTAAAAACAAAAGTCTCTTTGCTGTCTGCAGTGCGTGTAGGACTTAGACCCGTGTGCCATAAACCTGAACTGCACTCTCTTCTTTCTCATTGGGTCCTTTACAGGAAGGTGTGGCTGAGCAAAGAAGGAAGTCCCACCAGTCGCATCACCAGAGCCTCCTTCACCAACCGGAGGTCGATCGACAAGCTGGAGCTCTCCGGCTTCAAGACTCGCTTCTGACCAGTGAAGCAAAGATCCTGCAAACAGCTTCTCCACTGTCCCCTGGAAGAGGTCAGAGGTCAACGACGCTCCTACAGATTCAATGAATGAAGACTTGAAGGCTGCTGGTTTATTCAGAGGGTGACGGAGAATTCATTTATAGTTTTTAATCAGTTGGATGTTGGCTTAAGCAGCTAAAAACACTGAAACCATCAAAGCCTGATTTGTATGAATTAAATATCTTTGTAATGTCCTCTGCCTCTAACGCCTTGCTAGAGTCGACATTCAGACTAAACTCCTCTTCAAAATGACCACGCAGACAAGAGGGTTTGACTTCACTCCCTTTACTTAGGCCAGTTGAAGTAGGGTAAACCTGAGAAATAACATAAAATGCTCTTAGAAATCATAGATGAGGACAAATACACAAAAACAGTACAAATGACTTGTTTAGCTAAAAATGTTAGCGAATCCTCTCTTTACAAACATTTCTATTAAGTAAACACTGCAATCCCATTTCTTCAAGTAGATTTGTTCATTAGTAAGGATGGAACAGAATTACATACCGACAATGCCCTTAAAGACCATCTTAAGGGAGACAATTGCCACTACAGCAGAGAACAGGAGAACAGGAGAAGTCTTTTCCCCAAACAATAGCATGCACTTTCTGATGACATCATAGAACAGAGACAGATTTGCGCATGTTACACCAGGTCATGCCAGAAGGGGCACTAAAGAGAAACTTTCTCAGGGAAAAATCTATTTAAAACAGAACACGGTTACATGGTGACAGAACACTCCCCGTCTGAAACTCAGCAGGTTTCACCTACTAATATGACAAGGTCAAACACATTTCAGTCATCTGGAGGAATGAGCAAGATCATCTCATTCACGGGCCGGACGTAAAGCTTTGGTCCCTCTTTCTTAATGACCTTCACTTGCACTTTGCGCACCCTTCCGTCTTTACTGGGATACACATCAACGATAATACCTAAGGGCCAATCAATCCTACTGCACTGACTGTCCTTAAGAAGCACCACACTCCCTTGCTTAAGGTTTGGCCGGTCAGAAGTCCACTTTGTTCGACACTGTAGTGTTGACAGATACTGTTTCCGCCACCTGTCCCAAAATGTGTTAGACAAGCTTTGGACCCTGCGCCACTGTTGCTTCAATAGGTCTTTATGTCCAAAATCTCCTTCTGGTACTGGGCATGGACCTACTTTCTGAGTAAGTAATGAAGCCGGTGTAAGAATGAAAGGATCTGTAGGATCATTTGACACAGGCACAAGTGGTCGACTGTTCACTATGGCTGAGACCTCAGCCATGAATGTTGTGAGTACCTCATGTGTGAGTTTGGAGGAGCCCATCTGAAGAAGCATCGAGTCCAGGATACGACGTGTAATGCCGATCATCCTTTCCCATGCCCCCCCCATATGAGAGGAATGTGGTGTGTTGAAGGTCCACGTACATCCGTGTTCCGACAGAAACCTCTCCATGGCTTTCCCATCACGATTTGAGGGAATCCCCATATCTTTGCAAGCTCTGGTGAAATTAGTGCCCTGGTCGGAGCGTATGTTTTTCAAAGGCCCTCGAATCGCCGTAAACCTTCTGAATGCATTTATGAAACTGGAGGAATCCAATGACTCAATTACCTCAATGTGTATAGCTCTGACACACAGACAGGTAAAGAGGACAGCCCACCTCTTACTATCAGCGTGGCCTCCTCTCGTGCGACGGGCTGATACAGACCAGGGCCCAAACACATCAATGCCGACGTTGCTAAAGGGTGGTTCCATGCTGAGCCTGTCTGGTGGCAAGTCTGCCATCTTTTGAACTTCACATCTCCCTCTCAGCCTTCGACAAGTGACACACTCGAAAACGAGTCTATTAATGCATCTCCTGCCACCAACGATCCAGTAACCTGCAGATCGGACAGCTCCTTCAGTGAAGAGACGTCCTTGGTGACGTACCTGCTCATGAAAGTGACGCACTATGAGAGTGGTTACGTGATGCCGTCCAGGCAGAACCAGTGGCTGTTTTTCGTGGAACCCTATTTTTGCCTCAATGAGACGACCCCCAATCCTTAATAGCCCGTCTGAGTCAATAAAAGGATCCAGGGCAACGAGTGAGCTGCTCTTGGGAATGTTGGCGTTTGATGCAAGACACTCCAGTTCTTTTCTATAGACCTCTTGTTGAACTGCTTTGATAATGACTAGCTTACTCTGTTCAAGGATATCCCGGGTTGGGGGTGTGCTGCACTGATGCCAACCCTCACATTTTTGAGTGACACACTCCTTTCCTTTTTTGAAGCTCTGAACAATGTGAATAAGGGTACCAAGAGCCCTTGTGAGGGAACTCCAGCATGAGAAGTGATTGAACCGCCCAGAGCCAAGATGTTTGAGGACTGTGACCGACAGTGTTGTGACTTGAGGCCTGATTTCACTGTCTTGATCTGGTTCCAAAAGGTCAAACCTCTGTACCGCTGGTGACGCCCCTTCAGGTCGAGACAAGAATGCCGGTCCAGAGAACCATATTGTGTTCTCAAGGCGGTCTGCTGTGATAGACCGTGTGGCAATGTCTGCGGGATTGTCTTCTGTGCAGACATATCGCCACTGCTGTGGCATTGTGCTTCTTCTGATTCTCTGGAGTCGATTGCTCACGTATACATAAAACCTCCTCTTCTCATTGTAGATATATCCGAGCACCACCTTACTGTCTGTGTAGTAGGTGACTGCGTGAAATACGATGTCTATTTCGGAGGTGATGACCTCAGACAGAGTTACTGCCATGACTGCTGCACAAAGCTCCAACCGAGGTACAGTATGCTCCGGGCGTGGGGCCAGTTTGGCTTTACTTGCAACCAATCTAGTGCAGCATCCCCCATCTGCATCCACAGTTTTCAAGTAGGCAACAGCAGCTACTGCTTTCTCTGAAGCATCTGAAAAGACACAGAGTTCTGTTAACTTGGCAGTAGATGGTGACATGTTTGAGTACGGTCGGGGTATCCTCAGATGTCTTAACTCCTGCAGAGAATCTCTCCAACTTTCCCACACCCTTTCCTTTTCTGCTGGCAATGGAGTGTCCCAGTCCGAAGACTGTGAGGCTAGTTCTCGAAGCAGCAGTTTTCCTTGAATTGTCACAGGGGAAACAAATCCTAGAGGATCGTACAGGCTGTTCACCGTTGAGAGAACTCCACGTTGAGTAAATGACTTTCTCTCGTCCTGTACACGGTAAGTAAAACAGTCTGAATTCAAGTCCCAGTACAGCCCAAGGCTACGCTGCATTGGTAGAGTGTCAGCAGTAAGGTCCAAATCCTTCAGGTCTGTGGCATGATCTTCACTGGGAAAGGCCTTCATGACCTCCTTGCTGTTCGAAGCCAGCTTATGCAGCCTAAGGTTAGAGCAAGCCAGCATTTTTTTGAGTTCTTCTGAGCAGGTCAATAGCTGCATCTGCTGTGGGCAAGGACTTTAACCCGTCATCTACGTAAAAGTCACGAGTGACGAACTGTTCTGCATCCTCCCCATACTCCTTCCGGCCTTCCTGTGCTGCACGTCTAAGACAGTAAATAGCCACAGCCGGTGAAGGACTATTTCCAAAGACGTGCACGTTCATACGGAACTCCATAATCTCTTTCTCTGGGTTGTTCTCTTTAAACCAGAGGAACCTGAGGAAGTTCCGGTCTTCAGGTCGCACCATGAAACAATGAAACATCTGTTGTACATCAACAGTGAAAGCGATCTGTTCTTTCCGGAACCGAAGGAGGACTCCTACCAGAGTGTTGTTGAGGTCTGGTCCCGTTAGGAGTACTTGGTTCAGAGACAAACCTTTGTGCTGGGCACTGGAGTCGAAGACGACTCTTATTTGAGAGGGCTTCTTGGGATGGTAAACCCCAAAACAAGGCAGGTACCAATGCTCCTCATTAGGCTTCAGCGGTGGGGCTTCTTCAGCGTGCCCATTCTGAAAGATCTTTGCCATGAACGAGACAAACTCTTCTTTCATTTTAGGCTTCCTTCTGAAAGACCGCTGTAAAGATTTGAGACGTTCAAGTACTTGCTCGTGGTTATGAGGGAGCCTTGGTCGTGGAGATCTGAAAGGCAGGGGAGCCACCCACCTGTTTTCTTGGTCCTTGTAAACTTCTTGTTCCATGATGTGGATGAACTGTCCGTCCTCGATTGAAGGAGCTTCTTTGTCATCGTCCTTTGTTGTCTGGAACACATTACAGTCTAAAGTGGCCCGTTTCTCGCTGGCAAGGGGATGTTTGCATGTCAGGGGAAATGAAGGGGACCCACCACTACTGTATTTCTCTTTTACAGAGTACTTGTTTGGGCATGGCTGAAAGAGAGAAGGGCGTCCATTTTTCAGTACGTTAGTGTAGCAAGAGCTGATAACAGTAGGTCTGTGGACATCTCCAATGCAAACATCTCCCACAATAACCCAACCCAGGTCCAACTTCTGGGCATAGGGAGCATTTTGTGGGCCATTCACTTGTCTTCTGACCTTATGAACCCTAATGATATCTCTGCCTAACAAGAGCAGAATGGAAGCTTGGGAGTCCAGCTTTGGAATGTGTTTTGCAAGGGCCTTCAAATGACTGTGGTTTAATGCTACCTCTGGTGTTGGTATTTCTGCACGGTTATTTGGGATCTCATTGCATTCAATCAGTGTTGGCAAAGAAAGTGTGACACTGCCGTTGATGGGTTCGATCACAAAGCCATGTGCTTGCCTGCCTTCTGTCTCTTGTGTTCCAGCACATGTCTTCAAAGTGTATGGTGAAGGAGAACCTGAAATGTTGAATAAGTCGAAAAACTCAGTACGCGCAAGTGATCTGTTACTCTGATCATCTAATATTGCGTATAATGTAACTGCAGCGTCTGGGCAGCCAGTCGGGTAGACCTTGGTTAGACATATTTTTGAGCAGGAACGTCCTGCGGAATAGTTTCCGCAGACCTCAGTGCATGCTGTGGAAACATCAGTCTCAATCGGATTGGAGTTTCCCTCCCCGCCCTGATCTGGTGCGGAATGTGCTGTGTTGGTGGACCATTGAACAAATCCAGGGTGCAGGGCTGCAATGTGGCTCTTGCTCCCACACTCTGAGCAGGAGATGTCATCTTCGCAATTCCTTGCCAAATGTGTGGCTCTGCAGCACCTGTAACATATTCCGTGCCTTTTTAAGAGTGCTTTCCTTTCTTCTATTGGCTTCTCTCTAAACCCACGACACCTTGGTAAGGAGTGGGGTTTATTGTGTAGCGGGCAGCGCTCTACTGGATCCTCTCTAGTGGATGACTCACTTCCAAATCGGGTGCCAAGCGATACAGTCCTTGTACCGCTGGAAGGGGGCAGAGGATCTCGAGAGACTCTCGTTTTAAAAACTGCCACAGCCTTGTGACCTTCGGCTTTAGACGATTGCTTAGCGCCTGATAACTCACTGCTGAATGCGGTCTGTGTGAGGCCAGGGTCGTTGCGCATCCGTGCTTCCCGACACACAAAGTCCACAAAGAAGCCGAATGGGGGATAGGGAGCCCCGCGATCTTCTTTGTACTTAAAGCCTAGAGAAAGCCATTTTTCCTGGAGATAAAATGGCAGCTTCTGCACCACAGGGGTAACACCACGAGGAGTATCCAGATAACTAAGCCCAAGCAGGTCACCATCTTCTTTGGCAGCCTGTATTTCCGACAGCAAGTCTCCCAGCTCTCTTAGCTTACGACCGTCTCTGTTTGGAATCTTGGGAAAGTTATCTAATCTTTTCAAAAAGGCACCCTCGATGACCTCTGGTGCACCATAGCATTCATTAAGCCTATCCCACATAGCTCTGAGTCCGTTTGCTGGTTGGTTCGCATACACGGATCGTATTCGTCTGGCATGTTCAGCTGAATCCTTACCTAGCCATTTCACAAGAAGGTCAAGCTGTTCACTTGGTGAGAGGTTGAGGCCTCTGGTGGTATTTATGAACGATGCTTTCCAGGCTCTGTAGCATTCGGGACGGTCATTGAAATGAAGGAGCCCTGTAGACACCAGTTCACGTCGAGCCATAAATCTGACAAGGTCTGACATGTTCTGCTCCATTTCTAGTGGAGTGTACAGTGGACCCCTTTCCTGGCATGTGGTCTCATGTGGGTGACTGAAGTTGTCTGTGGTTGTAACATAGGCGGTGCCGGTGTATCCACTGTCTAGAGGCTGTTGAGCATAACTGACCGTTGGTTCTTGTTTAGGGGTGTAAGTGTCACTTTGCTCTGCTTTGCCTGGGAAGTGATCCTTTAGATTTGCTACTATGGGTGTGGTTTGTGTTTGGATGTGTGGTGCCACAACTGGCTTGAGGCTTGGTCGAAAATGTACATCAGATCCTGGCGTAAAGATCTTGGGGTAGGAGTCTATGGTCGGTGAATGCTGAGAGAGTTTCATCTCCGTGTTATCATTGGAGGTTTCTAGAATAGGCGTGGTTTGGCTGCCATGTGTGGCACCCTTCACATATTCCCTTGTGCGTGTTACTGGGTCATCAGCAGGAACATCTATCTCACTAAGACCCTCGCTATTACCTTGAATCACTGCAGCCTCCAAAACTTCTGCCTTTGCTTCTGCAGCTGCAGCCTTTTTTTCCATGCGTACTTTATCCAATGACGCTTCAAGACGCATTTTTCGAAGCTGCGTAGAAGCTTCCAGTTCTGCTTGCTGCAACTTCAGATCATTCTCCTTATCCACAAATGCTGCTTCAGCCTTAGCTGCCTCAGCTTCTGCACGTGCTTGTGCGGCGGCTGCCTTACTTGCAGCTGAACTCCTGGAATGCCTGGAGGAGCCAGATATATTAGATCTGGTTTTCATTGATGCGCTGGTTCTCTGTGACATGTTGCTGTCAATTGGATTTTTCCAACATCTGCAGCTGAATCTTAGAGCTGAGCTGTTTCTGGAGGATAGCTCTATTTGCTGTCCAGTTCCTCACGAGACTGGTCTTTGAGAGGCTGTCGTTTTACTGTAATGTCCTCTGCCTCTAACGCCTTGCTAGAGTCGACATTCAGACTAAACTCCTCTTCAAAATGACCACGCAGACAAGAGGGTTTGACTTCACTCCCTTTACTTAGGCCAGTTGAAGTAGGGTAAACCTGAGAAATAACATAAAATGCTCTTAGAAATCATAGATGAGGACAAATACACAAAAACAGTACAAATGACTTGTTTAGCTAAAAATGTTAGCGAATCCTCTCTTTACAAACATTTCTATTAAGTAAACACTGCAATCCCATTTCTTCAAGTAGATTTGTTCATTAGTAAGGATGGAACAGAATTACATACCGACAATGCCCTTAAAGACCATCTTAAGGGAGACAATTGCCACTACAGCAGAGAACAGGAGAACAGGAGAAGTCTTTTCCCCAAACAATAGCATGCACTTTCTGATGACATCATAGAACAGAGACAGATTTGCGCATGTTACACCAGGTCATGCCAGAAGGGGCACTAAAGAGAAACTTTCTCAGGGAAAAATCTATTTAAAACAGAACACGGTTACATGGTGACAGAACAATCTTCCATCGTCTTTGCTTCTCGATGACGTTCATTATCGCCTGTGGCCTCGACATTAAGCGTTGAGCGGTTTCCACTCGAAGGCCTTTAAACTAAGACGCAAAAGGTTTTGTGAGACGTGTGTTATTAGTGGATTTGCATCGTACACCACTGTGTGATGTAAACAAACACGCTCCTGCAGTGATGTCATTACATAACAGCACATCACCTGATACGATTACCTGCCATCTGATCCAATTAAATCACAGCGAGAAGCAGCAACAATCCCTGAGGCAGCAGGAGCCCCAGAGCAGCCGTCACCGCAGCAACGGCCAATCAGAGGCAGCGAGATGTGAAAATAAAAACAGCTGAATGGTCCTTTAAAGGCTGCGCTCATCAGGAAGTGTCTGCAGTTGCAGTCGCGCACCACGCTGTGCGTGTGTGTGCTTAGAGAGCAAATCTCCATGGATACACTGTTGGACGTGGACGCTTGTTGTCATGCCAACCTGCCCTGAGACTTCACACACAAACACACACAATAAAGACAATTGGAGATTAGAGAGGAGGAGGTGTTCGTGTTTTATGAGGATCTTCGTTCTCCTCAGAGCCTGTGCACATGTAAGCACACCTAGCTACAGTCATGCACATCATGACCACGGAAAATAAAGATAATTTGAATAAGCATCTGTACTTTTAAGCGTTTCCTGGCCCACGTGTGACGCGACGGGTTTAACAGGAGTTTAACGACTAACCGTGACTCTGTCAAACACTCAGTGTGAGCTGGTCTAAGACCTTAGCTGTTCACGGCCAGTTTACGCCCCGATGAATGGCGGCACATGCTGAAGTGATGTCACATCTGCTTTGCACCATCAGCAGCTCAGAGGAGCTACAAACAAGTCCTGGACATCAGCAGTGGACTTGAGTCACCTCGCTGTCACGCCTGAGACCACAGGACCTGACATCTGCAGCAGCTGTCCTCCTCCACCCACCTCCAACCTTCTCATTCTTCCTGCTACAACAACACAGCCGCCCCCACACTCAGTGAGGTGCCGTGAGAGCGAGAGAGAGAGGGCCAGCCCACCCACACTCTTCAGTCTCTGTGGAAATGCTGGAAAAAATCCACCAGCTTTGACCTGCTCTTCCTCCTCCTCTTCCTCTCCCAGCAACCAGCTTGGCATCCCATAGTGTTCACCATGGAAACGCCACTCTGTCTGCAAAGAGAAAGAAAGAAAAGTCGTCTCCTCTTCTCCTTTCCTCGGCTTTGTTTAGCCATCTTCTCCCTTTAAATCTGCCCAGCGCTCAAACTGCCCACACACTCGGTGCTATTCAACACACACACACACCTGAGTGGGTGCTGACAGCCAGCTGTTACTAAGCAACATGTTGAAGTTGAGTGCAACTTTGCAGTGAAAGAAACGCTGACATTTCGCACAAACAGCATCTTCTGTTCTCCTCAGGGAGGCAGGAAACAGACAGCCAATCAGCGACCTTGTTGTGACCATCAGACACGGTTTTACCGTCACGCTGTCGACCGACGACGAGGCACAAACATGTTTTTGCAGCCAGCTGACTCACAGCTTGAAATGAATTAGCTGACTCTGATCTGCCTGCAGTTCCTCTGGTGTCCACTGGAGGCAGCAGCAGTGAGTCAGTCCCCATAGACTCCCATGTTAAACAGCTCATCTGGATGTAAACGTGAGATAAAAGCTTATTTCTGGGTCTGTGAAATTTCTCTAAGAAGTTACTTTTCTCAGTAGATTAAGCTGTGATGTAACTCGTGTCTTCTTCATGGGATTAATCTTGTGTCTCCGGTCCATGATGATATCACTGATGGAATAAATGAGTTTATCCACTCAACTGTAACGACAGGAAGTGAACGAGCAGCAGGCAGAAAACAGGGAGTGACTTCAGAGCTCTGCAGCAGCTGCTGCACGATGGGGAATTACCTCCACGACCTCTGACCTTCTCCTCAAATATGGCTGTGGTCTGTTAGACATTTCTACACGGTGTCTGGTATCTGAGTGATAATCCCACCCACACACACGCAGTGAGCAGCCTGTTGTGTTCATATCTTTGTTAGGGCCAGTTTGAGTTGTAAACCTTGAGACTGCAGGAGTTTAGTGTAGACCAAACACTGTGTGTGCTGCTGCTTGGGGAACCTGCGATGTGGCCTCTCGCTCTATAAACCGATGTGTCAGATGAGCACAAAGGCAAAAAACATCTATAAAGAGACACAAAAGATCCACAGAGGGAGTGAAAATGTGCACAGCGAGGACTGCAGCAGAGGGCTCCAAGGCTCATTTCCTCTGATGTCCACTCCAACATGAATCCGTCCCAGCAGACTCCCAGAAATAAACATGTTTACAGCGTTTCCCACTTCATGACTACTGCACAGGGGTGATGGACTCGTCTGTCTGACAGGCAGCTGTAGCTCGTGACTACCTGTTAGACTTCAGCTCAGTTCCTTTAAGTCTCTGAACCGGACGTCTTCTTCTGCAGAAATGAGTAACAAGAAGTTATTTTACTCATTTCTCAAGAGAGCTGGAAAAGCTCCCTGGATAGAGTATCTGAACACTGAAACCCAGGTTTGATCTTTGCTGCTTGCAGCTGTTGGTGGGAGTTTTTCCTCTGAGTTTGTAAGGCGAGTAGAAACACTGAGATAATTAAGAATCACAAAGAGAAATAGTGTGGTGACACCATCAAAACTAACAAAAGAAACCTACACAACCACCAACGAGCCCACTGTAACACACTGAGGATCCGCCATCTTTACTTATTGTCTCGTAATCAGCACAAAACAAATTGTTTGGCATCACGAGTCCCGTCCGGCGTCATGCTTTACTCTCCTAGAGCAGCTTTGCATGACTCAGTCCAAAATCAAACATGTGGAGCTTATTCTACGTTTTAGCTCCTCCCCTTTAAGCTTCCTTTCTTCTGATTGGCTGCCCCTCTTAAAAAGAACGTTTGAAAAGCAGGTGGGCGGGGCTTTTATCCCCTCAGATCTCAAAGCAGAAAACACTGATGAGCTGAGAGTTTCATCAGCCTGAGCTCACTGGGACTTCTCTTACCTGAAGCGGCGTCATCATTAGAAACTCTGGTCATGTTTAACATGTTTAATCAGTGGAAGACTTATATCACTTTCATGTTTCCCTTTTAAAGCTCCTCTTTGTGTGTCCTGAGCTCAGAGTCACTGAATAAAAAGCTTGAAGTTATCTTTCTCCTGCTGATCTGATGATTCATCGAGTGGGAGGTTTATTAAGACCAGTGCTGCCAGGACACAGAGCCTGAGGTCTGTTCCTGCTGGACACACAGGGAGGATGTGGGGGGTAGATGATGGAGATAAGATCGGGGTCACCCAGACTGAGCCCGACGGGAGGCTCAGCTGAGTATTTCTAACTGCATCTTTCATATTTTGCTGCTCAGTGATGTTACACCTCCAACTTTTTGCATTTTGGCATCACTCAGTCTCTGCAGACTCTCCCTGCTCTCCCTCCTCCCTGCCTGACTCTCCGCCCCTCACTCTTACTTCGGGAGATAGGGGCGCTTCTTATAAAGTCGACCGCAGCACAGACGGGCGGAGACGTTCTGGTGCTGTAACCTGGAGCCTAAACATGCACTGTCACTTTGATGAGGAGGATACAGCCTCCGGAGAACTGCAGGAAAAAGTATCGATAAGTTTTTTTGTCCACTGCAGAGGACGTCATGGTAAATGGTCTGTATTTGTAGTCCCTAAGGACCCCAAAGCGCTTTATGGCAGCTACGTTGTAGCCACAGCTGCCCTGGGGCGCACTGACAGAGGCTGGTCTCCGAGGACAGTCCTGTTTTTGATTGTAAACACACACACATTATTATTTTACATCAAAATCTTTTATTATTAATGTAACCTGTCTGTGTGTATGCGTACAAAGTAACTATACAGTTAATGAAAAATGTAAATATTTACCAGTGATGGAAGAAAAGACTGAATGTTTTGGTTTTCTGATGCAGAAAATGTGTAAAATCCAGTTAAATCCAGTCAAAAAGGCATTAAATGAAAAAACAAATCACAAATTAACTGTTTTAGAAGTCTGAATATTTACACACCGACTGTACAAATTATAACTGAGCTGTCGCATAAACATGCAACATGTACCTGAGCTTTGTTTACTGTTTAGTCATATTTTAATCTATATAAGGCTTTATGGTCATTTGTAATGTCTGAGTTACATAAAAGACAATTTGCATACACTGGTGGTAAACTTTTAATGTTTTTTTACACCATCTAACATGATAAATGATAAAAACAGTCTTTGACACAAACGTTAAAAAAGACAAAAAAAGAGACAAAAACAGTGAAGAAAATAAAAGTATTTTTGAATTCGAGAGGAAAGGATGGAAATTATGTTTCTATTTATGAAGAGTTTTAATGAAACTTTCATTTGTGTCACATTCAGTCACCTGACAACACGAGGCGTGTCGCTTCCATTAAAATGACAGCAGCATGGTGGCACAAAGGTCCTGGGTTCAAATCCAGCTTTCTGTGAGTGTAACTGGCACATGCGGTGAAATATATATTTTTATTAGTTATCTCAGGGAAACTGAGGAGTCTGAAGCTTTTTGAACCATATATCTACCTGGTTATCTTACTTAATACTTAATATATATCTTAAGGTAAAAACATAGCTCAAATAAAATAGATGCAAAAGGAAGCAATATTAAAATTATCCAGTAAAGTCAATCTTAAATCCAACATGGCAGAATAAACAGAAAGAAAATGTGTTATTAAATTTGCCCCGCCCCTCCCTGAGCCTGCTTCTGTCGGAGGTTTCTTCCTGTTAAAAGAGAGTTTTTTCTTCCCACTATCGCCAAAGTGCTGCTCACAGGCCGAGTGTGGTTGTTGGGGTTACCTCACAGTACAGATTTGCTCGTACATGAATACAGTGGGTGTAGGCGGTGGGGATCTGTCAGTGTAATTACTTTAGTTTGCTCAGTAATATTTATGAGACTGCTGCGGATGACGTTACTAAAGCAACAATCGTCATAAAGCAGGGTCAGTGCCCCGGCGGGGTGTCCCGGTGTGAGAACCGAGCGCACCGTGCGCTGCAGTCCAGGCCGGGCTGAAGCGGAGGGCGGGGGGAGGAGGAAGAGGAGGAGGAGGAGGATTGGTGGATTTCAGGACTGTGCTTCTGCGCTCTTCGTGCTCCGAGCTCTCAGCAGCCCGTCCGTCCTTCGCTCCGAGCGGGACTCCACTGCGCTTCCGTCGGTCTCCAGGTGAGTGCAGCCCCGCTCTGCTTCTCTCGGGTTAACCTCCACAGCTGCGGGCTGTTGGTGCAAAGACGAGCCGGGCAGCGACGTCCTCTCCCCGTGTGTCTGTGCGCCCCCCTCCCCCCGCCATGTTCTCCATCGTGGCGTTGAACTTGTGCATGGTGCGCAGGAGCTGCTGGTGGAGGAGGTGGAGGAGGTGGTTGTTGTTTTGGTGAAAGTCTGCAGCTCTCACGGCTCAGTCGGAGCTGATGGAGGGTTTGTTTGTCCCCGCTCTCCTGATGGATGATGATGATGATGGTGGTGGTGCAGGCGTGGTCGACCTCAGCTAACAAACAGCAGGACGTTCCCACAGCTTCTCTGGAGTGACCTTCTCTGTGCTCCGTCCCTCCGTCCCGCCCAGCGCCGCTGCTCTCACAGCTCGTCGTTGCGTCTTAATAATTCAGATGTCTGCAGATATTCCTGCTGTTTTCGTCTCACGTGCCGCGAGCTGTTTCTGTGCGGGAGTGTGACGTGTTTTTAACGTAGCGGGCTGAATGAAGTTCGGGGTCGTGGAGGTGTTTCTGCGTGGACTGCTGCTGCTTGCGCAGACCCTGTTTGAAGCAATTATGTAATCAGATACAGGCCGAGTGCTGCTTTCTCTCCTCCTCCTAATCTTTTCGTTCCCTGATCTGTCCTCACTGCTTCTCCTCCTCCTCCCCTGCTTCTCCTCACCCTTATCTTCATCCTCCCCCACCTATCTCCTCATTTCTCTGATGCAGCAACTGGGAAACATTTGGCAACTTGTTGACCGGAGCCTTTATAATCTCACAGTGAGGTGTGGAGCAGTTGTCAGGCTGCTGCTGCTTTAACAACCAGCTGCAGTAAAAGCAGAGATGGAGATTTGCACCTTTTCAGCCTAAATCTGCTGTTTCAGGGATAAAAATTATTGCTTTTCATACTTTGTTCCCACCGCGAGGCTCAAGGACGCCGCGGTGATGCCAGTAAAAAGTTAATCTCCAACCCGAAAATCTTTTAAAAGATTCAAACATGAACTAAAAGCCAGAGTTTTCCTTTCTGGCGTGTAAGTAAGATCGTAATCCTCACAGTTAACCGATGCTCGAGGAAAAGCATATTTCACACTGACGTGATTTCCTCCAGTCAGTTCTAGTGCCAACATTTCCCAGATCCCTTCCTCAGCTGGAAAACCTTCCTCTGGAACGCCCTGCTGGGCTTGTGACCCGGCTCTGGATAAGCAAAAGGAAACTGATAGATGTTTGGATGACTTCCACTGAGGATGACCAGTTTTATTTTACTCCCTTTAAAATACCACGGGGGTGTGGGGATCCTGGAGGACCGCCTATGATCAAAATGTAACATTTAAACCACTTAAAATCTCGTAAAATCTGACAAGTTTATAGTAAATGTACTTTTTATAAAGACGATTCACCAGAGTATTCTCTCCACGTTTTATATTGTGTTAGACCGGCTTTGCATGAGTGTCAGTTCAGAATAATCCTACTTTATCTTGCACTTAAAGCCATTTTAGCACTGATTTTTCACCTTACACAAACTCTCCTGATTGGCTGCCTCTTGATCTGAACAGCAGAGAAGGAGGGGCTTCTGTGTCTGGGAGAGCCATATTAGGCATATCCTGTCTCTGTGATGTCACACAGATCCAAGAATGGAAAAAAAAAAAAACGGTGAAACTGAGCTTAAGCAGGCTCAGCTCATTATTAGGAACTTTGGTCATGTTTGATATGAACAGGAAATGAAGACGAGCAGAGTTCAGCTGTGATGGGAACAGTTAAACAGACTTTTAATGTGAACTAAATTTTTGTGATTTTGCTTTTTTCGTTATGGAAATTTTGCCCATTGTGAAGTTTGAGAAATGGTTCTGTGTATATGATAAAAATCTGCCGGTCTAAGGTTGGTGTTCCCTGCTGGGCCGGTCTAGTTTGGGCCGCCTGGCTGGTTTCCAACTAAAAGCCTCATAAGTGAGCGAATAAACAAGCCGATCCCTGATTTTTAACTTTTATGTGACTGAATTTGTTTCTGGATATTAAGAATCTCCCATTTTTAGCCAGTTTTTGTGATGCGTCTGTTCTGCCTGTGTGCTCGACCCAGACACCACCCTCAGCTCAGACACAGCCCCACAGCTGATCGTGCGCTTTGTGTGAGCGAAAAAGGTAAAAGGTGATGTGAGTAGGGCTGCCACGATTAGTCGACTATCAGAATCATCGACGACTGATTTAATAGTCGACGCGTCGTTTGAAGCTTTGTAAGATCGCAAAAGACGCAGGAATAAGTAGTAGGATTTAAGAGTGTAATAACGGACTGAAACAGAAGATGGCAGCACTGCATGTACAAGGATGCCAGCTGCCGTTAAACCCCAAAGAAGAAGAAGCAGCAGCCCAGCTCAGTTTCCAACAATGGCGGCAGCTAGTTAGTTTTAATATTACTCTTATTATTCTTTCTGGGTCACAAAATAAACGTTTAACATATTTTCAGGCGAGAATGTAGCTGTGTAAACCTCAAATATCTGCTCAGTTTATCAAGACACCACATATTTTCAAAAGCGCTCCGACGTTTTCGGAGACGTCTGTTACCCACTAGCTCGATAGCTAGCCGGGGGCTAGGCTAACTAGAGCCGTGTGAACACCGGACTCCCGCTAATCGTTTTCAAACCCACCGCCGTCTTTCGCTCCTCAGGTTAAACATGATATATAAGTCACTTAGATAACTTAAAAATGTTATTGTTTGACTTTTTTCAGTATTTTATTTGTTCCTGAGTAAATCGGTTTGGCTGAGATTAAAGTTATAGTTTTTACACAGCTGAATAAACGTCAAGCAGACAGCTGATTATCAGAAGTGTGAGATGCTGAGAATTTACTCCGGTGTCCTGTTATATTTTAGATAGGAAGGAGTTTATTAAATTTTAATGAAGTTTGCAGATTGTTTCATTAAAATTTAATAAACTATCATCTTGTCTTTATTTTTAGTTAGCACATACCTGAAACACTTAAAGCTGTAAGCTAATGATAGTTATATAAGAGCAGATGCTGCTGGTGCAATTTTACGTTTTCCGTCCAATGGATGATGACCTGATTAGTCGACTATCAAAATGCTCTAGATGGGATAGAAAGAAAGTGGTGGTGATGCAGGTTCTGCTGCATCCTCGTGGTCAGAGCTCTGAGACCTTTAAATGAAGTGAAGCTGGTAACGAGGGGAAGTCCTCGCTGGCTTGTTTCTTGGTTCGATCTGTTTGGATGTTTTAATGGTCTGCAGGGACACTTTCAGTGGATCGATGCTCCTGATGGAGACCCGACGATGCTTCTGGGTGCGTTTTGGCTCCTCCGCTGATGCCTCTGAGGCGGTGTGGGCGGCGGTGATGATGCGGGTTCGGCGTCACGCGGCGGGGAGATCTGAGCTGTAAGTCATCAGCTCTGCTGCAGCGTCCGAGTCCCACGCTTCCAGCTCCATCCTCACAGCAGGCTAATATTAAACAGTTGTGTCTTCAGCTCGCTGCGTTGTAGGAGCACGACTGCATAGCAGGCGAAGCGAAAACGCTACGAGGTGGCGTCAGCAGAACTTCCTTTAAATGAATGGAGGCACCGGTGGTGAGTTCAGCAGGTTCGTGTTGACTTTGTCTTTGAACACACAGCACTTCCTGTTTGTCTTTGCCGTTGTGTCAGAGCGCCGATGTGAGCCCGAGCGGTCTGTGCGTCCTCCTGTTGTCTCTGCTCGCCAAACAAAAACCTCTTTTTATGTTTAAGGAAACGAAACCGAGCTTTTAGTTTGAGGCCTGGTTTCTTCCTGTTTCCTCCACCTGCTGACTCGTCTCAGGGTTTTGAACCTGTGCATGATGATGCTGACGTGGACGTTCTGGTTAAATGTTCATCATCATGAACCAGCAGCTGAGACTGGAGTACACGATGGCTTTAGATTTGGATCAGGAAACTGTCCACAAAAGCATTTCTCACTTTTGATAACTTCACTTAAGCCGCTGTTATTCGTGCGGTCGAACGCGTCCGCCTCAGACGCCTTTGGTCTGAATTGTCACGTCTTGTGGCCTCCGTCCCTCCTGCTGTCGTTCCTTCTCCGAGCTCCTTCCTGCAAACAGATCCGAGTGTTTCTGTCTTCGTTAGTGCAGAACAGAGTTGACAGAGTGCGTCTCAGACGTCGGGTTGTTTGCATAGCGAGGACAGAGGGACGCCGCGAGGAGGAGGAGCCTGCGGTCATGTGATCTGAATCTGAAGCATAAATGCAGGAGATCGAGGTGTTTGATCAGGATTTTGGTCCTGAGTGGGTGAATGTTTGCAGACGGGGATCATTAGGAATCATGTATATTATGTTTAGATTATTTGCAGCATGTTTGTGATCGTTTCCTGCTGTTCAGACGATTTCAGCTTGTTGATTATTTTATGGCGTGTCACTCGTTTCTTCCCAGAGACATTCATAATATCAGAAAAGTCCGATTCATTGAATTCAGGATGTTTCTCTGCAAAAAGCTCAGAAATATCAACTCTTTGTATTCAGGAAACATGAAATCTGGCTGTTTGGTCTGAATTTTGCCAAAGTCGTTGGGCCTTTAAAAAGAAGTAACGACCTCCATCGCAGGATGTTTCATTTCAAAGATGGCGAGGAAGCGCGTGACGAGATGAAGGAGGTGCGTTTATGGGAAATGTGGAAACAGCACGCACGGCGTCTTTTTAAAAGGTTTCTGTCGACGTGTTTTCTGGGATTGGTCATTAGGTTGATTTGCTGGTTTGGATGCAACGACAGCAGAGTTAACCTGATGAAGCTGCTGGAGGAAACGCAGAGGCCTCCTTCCTGTTCTGCATTACAGCGCCAAACATCAGCAGTGACACGCTGTCCAAAGCTGAGAGTTCAGATCTGCTCTCTGGTTGGTGCAGATCCATGCATCATAAATCTGCCCCTTTAACGCTCAGCTGATGTGCTGTAGTGCAGAGCAGCAGGAGTATCGATGAAACTCGGTTCCTTTAAGAGCAAAGAGGTGAGCTTTATTTTAGGAAACGAGGCCAGTCATCCTTCCTCTCTGCCTTCACCACACTTACCTGTATGCATCCTTTCCTTCTTATCCTTCCTTCTTACCTTGCATTTTTCTGCTTCTCCTTAAGAGCTTAAACTGCAGCTTCTTCACCGAAGCAGTGCAGTGTCAGAGATTCACGACTCTGAGGCTTAAACTTGAAGCTGATAGAGTTTCAGATGGGTGTGGAGGAAACTCGATTGTGATGCCGTGAGGAAGGATGCGTGGGAGAGGAGGGAGCTGCGTGAAAACCAGGAGGGAGGTGGTCCTGAGGGGGAGGAGAACGAGGGGGAGGAGAACGAGGGGGAGGAGAGCCGGAGGTGGTGAGGAGAGCGGCGTCAAACGCAACACAGTGTTTGTGTTCATAGTTAAAGCTAATGCTGCGTGACCTCAGCAGGAAACAAGGCGAGAAGTAATCAGATTACTAAAATAAAGTGGACTGAGGTAAAATGAAGTGACGGGATGGGAGTAGGTGATGATGATGATGAAGGAGGACAGGAGTTAAACATACCAGCTGTAAAAACTGAAAGCAGAGGAGAAGGAGGAGGGACGCAGGAATGTTCTGGAAAGTGTCCCGCAGATAGGAAGTGGAGCAGTCGGACAGAGGGAGGAGGAGGAGGAGGAGGAGGGTCTGTTTCCCAGCGGCGAAGCTTCAACTAAGTATAGAAAGTCTGTGAGAGCGGCGCTCACCTTCACCACGACGCTTGGGTCTAAAAGTTTAATTTAGTCGGACGCTTCGGAGCGCTCGCTGTGCTGCACACGGACGCAGCCTCACCTGCAGACACGGAGCAGGTGGAGCAGGTGGAGGTGTGTTCACGTGTGCACACGTGCTGCAGAAGTCGAGTGAAGCTGTTTGCATAAAAACATTTAAAAGGTTTAAAAAATCAAAGCTTGTAGTTGATGTAAAGGGAGAATTTATTAGAACGTCTCATTAATGCAAACTTAGAGAAAGATTTATTCAGTGTGAAATACTTTAATGTGTTTATAAAAACAAAACCTGAATAATTCCAGTTTTGATTTAAGAGCATAAAGCGTTGAAAATCAAATGTTTTTGGAGCAGTCTGACCCCAGCGGGGGTCAAACACACATGCTGTCGATGAAACTCGGTGTGATGAAAGATGTTTGGATTAAAGCGTCTCCTCCTTCTTCTAATCTCGGCTCGTTGGTCCTTCACTTCCTCTCGAGGCTCCGGGATTTGTTGGGATCTGAAATGAAGTTTTTAAAAGGTGACAGAAGCCAAAGCTGCTCGGCTCATAAATGTCGAAGTAAATTTCCATCCAAGATTAAAAAAGAAAAACGCACAAGCTGAGATCTCATGAATAAAATATGTGGAGAGGAGCGTTTATGAAGAGCCCGCGCTGATGTGCAGCAGCAATATTTTCCATTTCTGTGCTTCCAAAAAGCTCGCAGTTGTCGGTTTATTCCCGATAGACGAGGAGGCGGAAAAATAAAAGTGCGTAAACGTAAAACATCTGATTTTGAGCTTCTGCTCTGATCTGTCACGCTGCAGTTTCTCTGCCGGATAATTGGTTTCACAGACGTCTGATGAGACGGCGGAAAGGTGAGGAGGCGAGCGGCAGAGAGCAGGTTAAAGGACTGACGCCAGCTGCGCTGTCTGCAGAGACCAACGAAGAAGAAAAAGTGGCTACGAACGGGTTTTCAGCCCAGACAGTGTCAGAGTTGCAGAGCTCGTACAAAACCTCAGCACGGCTGAGCGACGGGAGAGCTGGAGGGGAAATCTGCTCAGCTCGTCCAATCAGAGCACTGCTGAGCACTAGCTTAGTCCGTTAACCTGTAGCGTCGCTTTGAGGCGTCGTTTTCATGGCTCACATGGGGCGTTTGGGTGTGAATTAATGCAAGCGAGCGACTTGGCCCAGCACAGGAGAGGGAAAAATCTCACCACGTTAATTATTTGTCATAATAGTCAAACAATAAGTCAAATCACGGATGCTTTCAAGTTTAAAGGTTCTTTTTCATTCCTTAGTGAGAAAATTTAAGGCTAATTTATAGGAGTGCAACGATACTCGTATTGATATTGAACCGTTCGATACAGTACTTCCGGTTCGGTACGCATATGTATGAACAATGCAAACTTTTAATTTATTTTATCAACTTTCCTTCTGACGATGCTGTCTGTGTTGAGCGCTCAGTGGATCTGCGCTCGACAGTGCAGCCTAGGCGGAGTAGTCGAACGCAGATTCACTGAGCGCAGGGCAAGCTAGCAGACAGAAGCTAAGCTTGTTGCAACATGGCAAATTGAACCTCCCCCACCCTCATTCAGATCTGGCGTTTGGAACTATTTTGGTTTTCATGTGAGGTATGACCCTGAAGGTAAGCGCGTCATGGACTAAAGTAAAACAGTATGTCGGATGTGCCACGTAATGCTCAATTACATGGGTGGGAACTAGTGTGTTAGCGCAGTTAGCTCGTTAGCGCAGTTAGCTCACTAACGTGTTGACGCAGTCCAGCCCCACGCTCGGGGTGATCCGCGGTAGCTCGTTAACGAAGATTTGCCGTGTTGTGGCGTTAACGTCATTTCAGATTAACGCTGACAGCACTAGTGGGAACACAACGAATATGACTGCACATTTACTCCGACATCATCCTAGTGCAAAGACAAGTGGAAGCAGACAAAAACAACAAGCACGCATGCTACAAGCTTTACCCGAGTCATTTAGACAGCCGTTAGCACATGATTCTCCTTATGGGGACCTGATATGTTTAATATGCTGCTGAGAATATAGCCCAGAAGAAGCGTATAGTATAGCTTTTATTTTGGAAAGAGCCATTTCTCTGTAATAAACTCTCTTTTCCAAAGATGAGGGATTTCTCCATCAGATAGATTTATTATTTTATTACTTTGTTGTTTCAGCAAAATTAAATTTAAAAACTGTACTTTTGAGTTAAAATATATATTTTAATTTTAATAAATGACAAATTAAAAAGGCATGAACATTTTTTTGTATCGAAAAAATATCGATCCGTGACACCAAAGTATCGAACTGAACCGTAAATTTTGTGTATCGTTGCACCCCTACTAATTTAGTTTTAGTAACAGAGTCACAGATGAGCTGTTTTTGTCTTTGCTGCAGATAAAAGTTGAGCTTTTTATTCATTGTTGGTTTTCCTTTGCTGCCTTTCATGTTAAATGGAGGCTTTTCCCATTTATTCCACTTAAATGCACCTCGGAGACGAAGAGGAGGAGCAGCTCAGTGCTCTTCATCTTCCTCTCTGGAGCTAAAACGTGAGGAAGAGCTGCTCAAAGTGGTTGTAATGAGGGAGACTCTGAAACCACCTCCTGCTTTTGTGTAGCTGCTGTGTTTGAGCTTTCAGGGCCACCGTAGACGTAGCAGAATACAACAGGTTAGTGTTTGAGAGGCTGATTAACGTCATGACAATTCATTTTGTGTGTGTGTGTGTGTGTGTGTGTGTGTGTGTGTGTGTGTGTGTGTGTGTGTCCCATGTAACAGTTTGAGAGGAAATACGTCACATTACCACACATACACACTCATGCACTTTGCACTGACCTTCAGCAGGACTCCATTTAATTTGATTTCCATGTAGCCAAAGGCGTTCCCCCCTCTCTCTCTCTCTCACTCACTCACTCACACACACACACACACACACACACACACACACACATTCCTATTAAATGAAATGTTCACTGTAAGGCCTCCAGATGTTTTCAGGCTGCACACTAACCTGACATCTGCAGAGTGTGTGTGTGTGTGTCTCTGAGGTTTGTTGAAGTTGCCGGTTGAAATCCCGGGATGTGCTTGGTGGATGGAGTCTAAGTTGCTCGGCATCATGGGAAATGAGTGAGTGGTGTGTAATTGTCTTTTTTTTTTTGTGGGTGTGTGTAAATATAAACGCTGTGAAAGCATCGTGTGCACACCCTGAGGCAGCGCTGCAAGGGCGGGGTCGGCCCGCAGACGCCGACAGGAAATGAGTGATTAGGCGAAAGTGGAACGCCGCCTTCCTCCAGGCTGAAGATCTGCCGACTCTCTGCTGTCATGTGATCTGCGTGAACTTGCACTTTATCCTTCGCTCCCCAGCCTGTGACCGAACGGCACATCAGATCTGCAGTTTCACACGCTGGGCGAGCGAGTAAACCACTGTGGAGCCACTCCCAGCACTCCCAACACTCCCAACACTCATCATCTGTTAAACTGCGGCTGGTTAATTCACTCGTGTTAGTTCCGTCTACACAGGAGTGAAAGAAAGCTGAGGCTTTGTTTCTGTGTTAGCTCTGAGGAGCTTTCTGTAACCTCGGCCACTGTGATGGGCTGAGATTCGCCACAGACCTCGAAGGCCGAGGAAACGAAAGCTTTTAAAACTCTCAGCTGCAGCGAAGCGGCTTGATGAATGTCTCCTCTCACACTTTTCAAAGTAAAAGCTCATCTCACTCAAATGCTAATTGTTTTCCTTGGAATCTCTTCGTGCACCGACTGAAGCACAGACATGTTACTGAAATCAAATCTCACATGCACATTAACCACATACACGTAATGTAATGCATGACATCATCAGGGCTTGAGTTACAGCTCCACCCGGGTGATGGGAAGGGTGTAGGTCAGTGATGTAAGCCTTTTTATTGCCATAGCAACATCAGAGGGAGGAAAGAAAGGCGAGCGAGTAGATTTGATCTCAGTTTCCAGGAATTGTCCTTCCTGATGAAGGAGGTGTGTGTGTGTGTGTGTGTGTGTGTGTGTGTGTGTGTGTGTGCGTGTGAGACTGACTTCTGGCCACGCCGAGGACAGAAAATGTGACGACATTAATTCTGTTGAAAACACACAGATGTCTCAGCGCGTCACATTTTTAGAAACTCCAAAAAACAAACCCAAGAAAAACTATTTAAGCTGGACCAAAGTGGGCGGGGCAACAGTGGCGTAGACACAGCTGGAGAGGGTGGTGTCGATGCTACGAGGAGAGCAGAGTGGAAGTTTGCATGTTTTACTGCAGTTTGTTGGTAACAGGTCAGTTATTAGTTACAGAGTAACTGTTTTGTGATATTTTAGCTGTTTGTAGTTTTTGTAGTTTCAAATATTTTTACACAAAATAATGAAATAATAATTCTACAAACATGATGTTTAGATTTTAGTCTAACCCTATTATGTCACCACCTGTCAAAGAGGCCACGCCCATAATAAAACTACTCATGTAAGATTACCACAAAGTCAAAGATCTCTCAGCAACATTCAGGCTCTGTTGCTCCGATCAGATCAGTGAGCTGGATCTTTTATTCTAAACATGAACTGTTACAGCAACACACATGGACACAACAACTCAATGTCCACTATGTGAAGCAGCCAAACACAGGCTGCTCCTCTCGCTAACTGAGATAAACTGCTGCCATGTTGGTTTTACATGTGTACTGTCCAGTCTCTGCTGCTGGTGCAGCCTGTAAACTAATATCCTGCTGCTCGAGGCCGTTTTCTCTGACAGCTTCAATCAAAATGAGAAACGCTGCTCTGAGACTGAGAGAACTAACAGTGCTGCTGTTGTGCAGTTAGTTTCCAAACACGGTATCCATGGTTACAGGTTTAGCCTGATGTGGCCAAAGCCTAGCATAGCTGTGACGTTATTGTGACACATTTTATGAGTGAACTTGACTTTAAGTGACTTACAGGTTTCTTTGAAAAACACTTTCTTATATCCAGCTTCTTCCTCTTTGCTGCCGTCCTCCTCTCCTCCTCGCAGCAGGTTTGCCGCTGCTGAAACTAAACAGAGCTCCCTGAAAGGCTCAGCCAATCACATTGGCTATATTTGTCACATGACGCAGGACTCCAGTAGAGAACGTAATTTAACTCTTTCTGCTCCGCTGGGTGAATGAGACGCTGACAGATCGCTTTTTTCTTTCTATCGGGTTTATTGGTGGGGACACGCCCCTTCCGTCCACGCCAAATCTTCGCCCTTGATGCAGAGTGTTTTTAGTGGCGAGCTGCTTCAGCACACAGCTGCCGGTGGCACGCTCACAGATATTAAGGAGCTTTACACCAGCGTGTTCCTTACCCACAAATACCCACTGACACACTTGGCGTCACACAAAATGATTTGGATGACCTTGGACAGGGAGGGGGAGGGTTTAAGCGTCCTTGGCTGAACGCACATTCGTCATGTTCACACACTGAGCAGCTCTGAATGTTTCCCTTAAATAATGACTGCATTCCTCTCTCTGCTTCCTCCATGTTGCTGCATGGAGCTTTCTCATAGTTGCAGACAGGTGAGTCATAGCGACAGGTGGGCGGTCAGTGCTGACCTGCAGTGTTGAGGAATGTGATCCCACGTTGAAGAGTCGGATCATCGGGAAGCGCACGTTTTCATCACTTCAGAGGATTTTGGCCTTGTCTTTATTTCCTGAAACGAACCTTCACCTGACCTTGAACCAGTTTTCATCCTGGAGTTTAATGACTTATGGAAAAAGGAAGTCAAGTTCCCACATTGTACCCTGGAAATGCAGGTCCCCACAACATCAGTAATACAAGTGTACACACACACACACACACACACACACACACACACACACACACACACACACACACACACACACACACACACACACACTCATCATCCTAAGAAGTGAGATTAGATCTGACATCCCACAATGCACTGCAACATGTGCCGGGCAGGACTGTGGGTTGGGGGGAGAGAGTCTGGCAGCCGGCCTGGGAGATATGATGGGATGTATCGCCATGACAACACAGCCGAGCCTCCAGTCTGGACTGTGAAGAGCCGAGTGTTTGCGTGCGGCGATGGCGTCCTTCTGTGTGAAGGTTTCTGTGATATTTTTGGACCGAAGCTGCTGAAGTGTTGCAGCAGAAATTATTTCTAGGTGTTCAGTTCTTCACCAGAAAGCAGCTTTTTCTTTTCCCAGACTCGCATCACGCCAGGACAGACCGCTGAAGCCACTAACGCTGCGTGATAACACTGCGTGGTAACGCCTGGTTGTTGTCAGCTGAGGGCTCACGGATGGAGCTGGAAAATCATTTAATATGAAAATATCAGATTTAAGATTTAATGAAACTTTTGTTGCAGCTGTCTTTTAAACAAACTCAACATCTGGCTGGGCACAAATAACCTGTGCTCAGGTAAAACACCTGCTGGGTGTGGGCGGAGCTTCCAGTGAAAGTCCAAATGAGTCATTTGTTAAGATTAAACAATTAATACCGGCCCAGTGCTTCAGTCACAGTAAGCTGATGAGCATTTCCTGGATGATCGTCCTGACGGGTTCAGTTTGAGCTGAAGCAGCTGGAGGCCGTGATCACGCGGACCTCTGTGGGAGTGGAAGTGTTTTTGTAACCACAAGCATCACTACAGCTGTTTAAATGTGCACGTTTGACAAGATGGCAGCAAAATCTTCTCCCGCTTCAGTTTTGTCTGCCTGCAGTTTGAGTTAACGTCTGCAGAGCCGAGCAGACGGTCACCTGAAGTGTGTGTGTGTGTGTGTGTGTGTGTGTGTGTGTGTGTGTGTGTGTGTGTGTGTGTGTGTGTGTATGAAACACATCTGGACGTGTGGGTCATGTGGTTTGCAGAGTGGGTGTGAGCTCTGGGCGTCACTGCAAAGCATGGGTGGAGAGAGGGGGAAGATGAAGGTCTTTCGGCTTCACCCCCGTTCGGTTCATTCTCTCCTCCTTGGCGCTCACCCAGAGGCCCCGCCCCCTCCTGTGATCCGCCCTGCTTGTATCAGAGAGTTTGGGAACAGCCAGTCCTCCATAGATCTCCAGAGACTGAACCCCCACCCTGCTGCAGTGGCTTTCACGGCTGAATGTGAACCTGATCGTATCAAAGCGCTTTAATGGACAAAATATGCTTTCAGTCCCGTTTTAGTGCGCGCTATTTTTGGGCACCCAAGGTTTTTTTTTAACGTTCATTTTCACCATTTGAGAAAACGTTAAAGTGACTGCACGAAGAATTTGTTTGGGCGTGCTGTCAGGGCACATTAGGAGACTCATTTTAGGGTTGTTTACTTCATGTTTTCATGTGTTTGAGATCAGCATCACCATCAGGCCCTGAACAGCCACCGCTGTCTCACTGGACGAGACGCTGCATGAGGGCAAGATGTGATTTCAAAGGTGGTATTTAAAGATACGACTGATTTGTCAGGAAACGTATTAAAAGCATTGACGCTGTGAGAGTGTCGGCACGAGTTTGACCTGACAGGACACAGCAGCTGATCGTCTCTTTAAGCCCAACGTCTTATTTTTGTTTAGAAATCCAGTAAAGCAATCCTGTGACGTATCAGAGCAGTGAACGCTCCTCCTCAGAGATGGGCAGATCAGAAGGACTTCTGAAGACGACTCTTAACCTCGGGCGTTTATCTCGAGTGCTTCGTTCCTCCCGTCTGATCCCTCCTTCCTTTCCTTCCTCCTCACATTCCTTCCCTCTCTCCTCTCTAACACGCTTCATATGCTCCCTCCTCCGAGGTTGCATCTCACTTTCTGACCTTTAAATCATGTCGTTCCGCTTCTGGTTTCTAATGTCGTGGTGTACTGGACGATTCGTGGACATCAGAGGGGGGTAAACTGGTCCGAGGCGGTCTGAGGGTGACCTGCTCCGGCTCAGTCGGACTCTCCGTGTCCTCGTTTGCTCTGCTCGTCGTCACTCTGCTGTGACGCTCAGATAGCGCTCCCCCCTGGTGATAACCTCCTTTTTGCTCTGCTTATCTGCTCCCGGTGGAGCTGCCATTAAGCCCACCCTCATCCTCTTCATCCCAGTCTTTCTCCTCGCTGTAGATGTGGAGATGTGTTCAGAGCTGCCGCCCACAAACACCCACTCGCTGATCCGAACTATTCCGACTGGTTTCCTGTGGATATTAGTGAGCGTAAATCCCGCTGAGATAATTCCTCTCCCTTCATCTGTTACTCTGCGCGTGTTTGCTCGCGTCCCGACGTCCTCGCCAGCATTTCTGTGGGAATCCAGTTATTTTCATTCAGATTTGCTGGATTTGTGGTTAAAATTTGGCTATAATGACATTTATGCATCATCCAGCCTCTTTTACCCAAAAGTCCTTTATCATAGATGAGAAATCTGCTCCAGGTGATGTTCAGTGAAAGTCTGAATGAAGGGTCTCAGTTATAGCAGTTACATAAACATGGCCCAACGTGTCTGCTGGGTTACAGCAGACATATTGATCATTTTGGTATCCCGATCATTTAACCCTTTAAGACCTACCATAGAACCAAGTCCGCCAGAGCTTATATTATATGTTTACATGCTGTGGAGCCATTTTTGGGAGAATTTCAAGTTGCTATACATCAATACAACCATTATAGCCCAAATTTGAATAATATGTCTGCATTAAGTGCATAGTAATTACATAAATTGCAAAAAAGTGCAATAAACTACAAAAAAATTGAAAATCGTTTTTGTTTTTTAACATATATTTCTAGTTAGAGAAATTTAAGAGGCTTATCCCTCAAAACTGTAAATACAAAAAAGTTGCACAAAATAGTTTCCCACCACAGGAAATTTATTTTGAGTGTCTTCATAGTTTTATTTTTGAAATACACCAATTTTTATACACTGCAGGAAAAACGAAAATAAATATTATAATGCAAATTTGCAAAAAAGCAGCATATGCATCAAAATAAACTATTTCCAGCAGTGCAATATGAGTCCTAAGCATCCCAGAAACGACACAGAAAGTCATAAAGTCAAACATAACTTTTAAAAACACCAGTATAGGCTCATGAGGCCCTGATGGTAAAAAACTACATTTCCGCAAAATGACGTCACTTCCGGTTTTGGGCAGGTCATGGCGAACATGATAGTTCGCGCTGATGGACGTAGGAAGTGTTACAAACAGCTGATCGGATCGGCAAAGCGTGTTTCTGGAATATTATGTTTTTGTTGCTGCAAGTGCTTTTTATGCAGTTTTTGCAAAACTATATGTGGAAGGAAACTGTGACCGAGGACAAGCTGATGGCATAAGATGTAAGTACAACTCCTCCGGTTTCATATGCAAAAAAATTATTGTGCTAGCTTACGTGGTTGCAGAGCTACCGGGATTTAAAAATAGTTACGCAAAACAGAGCGTGCTGCTCTGACCGGCTTTAAAGGGTTAACTTGACTTACCCTCAAAGGAGTTTGCAATTATTTGAGTCTGTTTATGGGATTTTCTTTAACTGTAAATAGAAACAAACAAATAAAAGGTAAAAAGTTGATTTTATTGAGTATGAAGCCGGACTGACCAGTTGAGCTGGTGTCTGTGGCAGAAATGTAAATTAAGATGAGGCCTGGGTCGAAGCTCTGCGCCTCAAGGCGAGTGATGGAGAGCAGACAGCCAGCCGATTGTGGGACCCACGGGGTGGCGCGATTGGCCGACGCAGAGCTGCGCGTGTCGACGACTGCGACTGTGGAGCGAGCGGTCTGTGAGCGGCTCTGGTTGGACTTCCATCTTTGAAAAAGGCCGAACTGTCCGCTGCAGCGTGTCGTTGCCTCGACGATCATTTATTTGTTTGGCAACTCCAATCTGCACGCCAAGACATGCTTGGGTAAGATGCTGAACCCGGAGCGGTTCCTGATATGTTGGAGTGCGAATGTGTTTAGACATAGAAACGCTTGTATGGATGGGTGAATGAGACGCGATGCGTAAAAGGCTTCGAGTGCTCGAGTAGAAAGGCGCCGGATAACATCCAGACCTCTTGGCGTCTACCCCACCAGCTGTAAAAAGCACGCAGAGTTGGGGTTTGTCAGACTTTCACTCCTCCTCTTTCCTGGTAAAAGAGCCAAACTTGGAGGCCAAACTCATGACTGAGATGAACTCTTTGCTCTCCTGTAGCTTTAATGACGAGTTTTGACGTCTCAGTAAACATAAATGTGCTTTAATGACGGGTTTCTAAGCGTCGCTGCACATGCAGACGTCACCCTCTCTGACTCCTGATGTAAACTCAGACGTTTTGTCCTATAAGCACACCTGAAACCACTCAGTTCAGAGCAGACGCTTGAAGGGTCACTCCTGACTCTAGATGCTCATAACTGACGATAGGAGCTTAGATTGAAAGTTTTGCCTGCTTTCCTTACAGCAACACACCGATGCAGCATCCATGGTTCTACCCAGAGATCTTTAATGTCCTGTACTTGTGGCAGCAACTCATTTCCAATTCAAAGTGGGCAATCAAGCCTTTTCCAGCTGAGAACCAATCGGAGTAATATCTGGATCCAAAAACGGACAACTGAATATCCAAATATTTAAATATTCAGGTGTAGTTCTTCTTTTTGCCCCAACTTAGACATGTGCACACATGGTAATGGGACATCTGTCCGAACAGTCGGAAAAGACTCGGTTACTGCAAGTCCAAGTTCTTCCAAATCTTCCTCTTGTAGTTCATCGGTCTTTGATTACAGGAGTGGGTTAAACTGCTAGAATCCCAGACCTGTGTCCTGGTTTTTCCTCGTCCGTCTGGTTCATGGGAAGTTCACGTCATCTCGGTAATTTGTCCCTTTCTGTCTGAAGGTCATGGATTCACAGTGGAACAATCACAATAATGAGAGGGAGAACAAGCCTCTTTCTTCCTTCCTTCCTCTGTCTGTTACTCGGCTCCGGCAAATTAGAGCTCAACTTCATTAAAATGACTCGACCCCGGTCCCTCAATGTGTTGTTGTCACCGTCCCATGTTCCCAGGCGTCTGGATCGACAATTGGGCCGTCTGTCTGCCCGCTCAGACACAGCGCTCATTCAGAAATGGATATGAGGGAATAATTGTGCTGTTTATCTGAGGATATCACATCCTGGAGCCTTTTGGCAGCTTCGGCCTTTACAGTATGTGTGGACGGTTCTGTTTGAACAAGCTCACGTCCTCGCTTTGTCGGAAACTCGAATACGAAAACCTGTCAATTCAAGTCAGTTTTATTTGAACGGCACCAAATCGCAACAATAGTCACCTCAAAGCGGTCTAAAGTAAAGACTTTACAACAATACACAGTAACAATCAGGCGACCATCTATGGGTGAGCAGCTGGTGACGGCGGGAAGGAAAAAACTCCCTTTTAACAGGAAGAAACCTCCAGCAGATCTAGGCTCAGGGAGGGGCGGCCAGGTGAGGGTGTCCGCCTCAAACTCTGATTTTAAAACTCTTGATGTGCACATTTTCAGACGTTTCTACTCTGCAGGCTTTTTCTGATCTTAGCCGTCAAGCTAGCAGGGCTAGCCAAAATAATCGCATTTTAATTTCACTTCCATCAGTGAATAAAACGATGTAACTGATAGAGGTGGGAATCACCATATAACTCACGATACGATATCATCACGATACTTAACCCACGATACGATATTATTGCAATTTTTTAAAATATTTTGCGATATTCAGATTCTGTACATAAAGGTAAACTTTATCAATATTCATTTTCTCTAATATCAAAGTCTCACACTCAGTCTTTCTCTCATTTCAGTTTTATTGTTGACAAACTGAACGGGTTTGTATTACAGTCTAGTCCAACTTAACTGAATCAACCATCTGGTACAATTATAGCTATTCTGAACTATGCAGTTTATGAAAACTATGCAGCCCCTTCAGCAACTGAAGAATCTGAAAGTAAATTAAAACAAAATATAATTTTACATTAAATAAAAAAGTTTTAAACTTAATTAAAATAAAACATGTCTTAAATTAAAATAAGTAAACTGTCATGTTTATTGCTGCCAAAAACAAGTTAAACACATTTGGACAGTGAAGGAATGTCAGGATTCTTGCTCAGAAAAAGGATCAACATGCTCTGAAGTCAGAGCACAAAAACCTTTTTTGTAACAAAATATCGATTTCTGCTGTCCCTGTATCCATACATTATTAGCAAACAAAATATCACCATACTACACAGTATCCATTTTTTTTCTATACTGTGTAGCATCATTTTTTTTCCCCCACCCCTAGTAAAATTCGACCACACCTTGGCTTGCAGCTACACCCTTTTCTAAATGAACTCCCTGCCATCCTCAGTTTAGCTCATATATCTTTATTTTTCCAGTTTTGGAAAAACTCTGCACGGTCGTGTTAATTTTCACCAAAATAACTGACCGCAACAGAGAAGTTCTGAAAACGGAGACACCCTGCCACAGGTATGAAAACGTCTAACGTCTCTCGAACATTAACGTTAGACTGTTAGCTCAACATGGAAGCTCTTTGTTTTCATCCCAGATTTGTAATATGAATATCTTGATGCACTGAGGAGATGCAGCAAACACAGAAGCACAATGAGTTTGTTCAAAGGTCTGAACCCGGCGGTGTACGACCTGTGACCGGTAGGGGTGGGGGAAAAATGGATACTGTGTAGCATGGTGATATTTTGTTTGCTAATAATGTATGGATACAGGGACAGCAGAAATCGATATTTTGTTACAAAAAAGGTTTTTGTGCTCTGACTTCAGAGCATGTTGATCCTTTTTCTGAGCAAGAATCCTGACATTCCTTCACTGTCCAAATGTGTTTAATAAACATGACAGTTTACTTATTTTAATTTAAGACATGTTTTATTTTAATGAAGTTTAAAACTTTTTTATTTAATGTAAAATTATATTTTGTTTTAATTTACTTTCAAATTCTTCAGTTGCTGAAGGGGCTGCATAGTTTTCATAAACTGCATAGTTCAGAATAGCTATAATTGTACCAGATGGTTGATTCAGTTAAGTTGGACTAGACTGTAATACAAACCGTTCAGTTTGTCAACAATAAAACTGAAATGAGAGAAAGACTGAGTGTGAGACTTTGATATTAGAGAAAATGATGATTGATAAAGTTTACCTTTATGTACAGAATCTGAATATCGCAAAATAATTAAAAAAAAAATTGCATTAATATCGTATCATGGGATGTATGGTGATTCCCACCTCTAGTGACCAGAGCGGGTTTACTCAGTGTTTGACATTAAAAATGTTCCAAGTAAAGTGATGCTGATTCTCAAACCCAAACCATCTTTGTCCTGACTGTGATTAACTCTTTGATTTCTGTTATCGAGGCGTCACGCTGGCTAGCGTCAAAGTTGCACGTACTCTCTACACCTGTCAGCGTGCGGGGGTTTACTCGCGAGGCTCGATCCCAGCTCCATTTGTACCACGACCATAATGCTGATCGGGATCGTAGCAGCCTGAGTTCATCAGCATGGCGCTGTGTTACATCGTGGTAATGATATTCAGAACTTTCTTTAGGTCTTAAGTTGGGGTTTCTATAAACTTAAAGTTTAAAGTGAAGCAGCTGGCGGATTAACCGGATGAGCTGCTCTGTAGGACGGCAGCAGGTTTGTGCATCGGTGTCACGATGGTTTCAGATAAATCTTTTCCACTTCAGTCGTTAGTGTAACAACAATCACAGAGCCACACTCTGACAAATGACCACGTTTGAAGTTCCAGCTCAGTAAATAAATCGGACGAGGCTCACAGGAGGAGATCCAACACCTCACGTCCTCACAACCGAACACGCTGAACCCTGCACGACCTTAGCTGTCATTGCCACATTTCTTCTTAGAAATCTGTGTGTGTGTGTGTGTGTGTGTGTGTGTGTGTGTGTGTGTGTGTGTGTGTGTGTGTGTGTGTGTTTCCAGATTAAGATCTCCGTGTAAAACCTTGAAAGTTTGTTCATATGCATTTCCTGCACACATAACGCCCAGCGGGACGCCGACAGCGACGACGGGGTCTCTGTCTCGTTCATCTGCGTCCTCCACCCGTCTGCCGGAGCAGAGGGAGGAGGCTGGCTGTTTGTTTGAACAGGAGGAGGAGTGCGGGCCGGGAGGCTGTTTTTGGCTGCAGGCTTCAGTTGCATAATGGCAGGAAGGCAGTGGGAGAGTTTGGACTGGGAAGGGGTGGAGAGGAGGAGGAGGGGCCACGTTTAAGTGAAACTTTCTGTTGTGTACGGACGAGTTTATTTTTTCCTGTCACGTCCTGGTTTGATCCAGGATTTGGGAGAATAAATCTCTGATGATTCGGGAAATGAAAGAGGACAGGACGAGGTTTGAGGCGAAGCTCGGCTCTGTGTGGACGAGCTGAGGGCGTCGTTAGCTGCTGCCTCTGTAATCAGCATCCTGTCGGTGTATTTAGAGTAAAAGCACATACTCGGGATTCTTCCTCACATGACGTGAAACAGCACAAAGTTAATGTTCACACAAATGACCTCAAAACCCCCGAGCTTCAAAGGGCTTTAAGGAACCCGCCCCCATGTTTGTTTGTTTGTTTGTTTTTTAGGAAAATGTAGATTTCTCAAGTTTTATTTAGAAATATACAACAGCACGTTGTTGCCACTGAAAGTGAAACAAGTAACAATAATGATTAGAGATTGAATTTTAAAATTCAAACTTAAAAAATTGTAAATATATGATTGTGAAAAGTTAATGTATGAGAAAAAAAACAGACAAACCTTATTTTTTATAGTGAGACAACAAAGTGGAAAACAGAGAAAACATACGTGGTTATTAATATTCAGAAAAATATAAAAAGCTGTGTTTGACCCTTTTAAGGCTCCGATTTGTGTCACTATTTTTAAGTCCTGGTAGAAGTGCGACCACATAAGCTAGCGCAATAATTGTTTTCGTATGAAACTCGAGGCGTTGTACATCACGTGCATTCAGCTTGTCCCAGGTCGTGGTTTCCATCCATATTTGGCTCTGTGTGAAAATCACGTAAAAAGCGAGTGCAACAACAAAAATGGACGATCACGTGTCCACCGTTAGCTGCCACAACCAGAAGTGACGTCACGGGAAACTTGGGAGGCTTAGAGCTAAAATTTCAATGTTAGAAATCGTTTATTTACATTTATTTATTTATTTTTTGTGGGGGGATTTTGCACAATAACATTTTTTTTAATTTTTCCTGAAGTTTATAAAAATTAGTGTATCTCAAAAATGAAACGTATAAAGACACTCCAAATTTCTTGTGGCTGGAAACTATTTTGTACAATGTTTTTGCATTTAGCTTAAATTTTTTTGAAGTTTTTCTGAAATTTCTGTAAGTAGAAATGTTGTTTTTTTTTTTTTAAAAAACAAACAAAAAACTCAAACGATTTTGCTTTTTTTTTTTTTTTTGTAGTTTATTGCACTTTTTGCAGTCTCTCTGGTTCCTGAACTTAATGCATACATAACATTATAATTTGGGCTGTAACGGTTGCATTGATGCATAGTGACTTGAAATGTTCCCAACAGCAGGTAAAAGTAAAGATAAGCTGTGCTTGGTTCTGTGGCTCCAAACGTGTCACATGACTGTGACTCATTCTTATGGTTCGCTGTCAGTTTCCCGATGAGCTCGTGACCTCCTGTGCTGACTGTTCGGCCCTCGGCTGAGCAGCAGCCTGAACAAATCTGTAAACCGTCAGAAACATGAATAAAAACAGCGCCATGTGTTTCACATCGACGGGCTCGCTCACTCCCTCGCCTCCTCGCCTCGTCTCCGGGTTCGCACTCTTTCAGTAACGGCGTCCTCCTCTGTGTGGGCGCCGAGCGCAGGCAGACGTGTTTATGTAAAAGCCTTTCAGTGCTCTGGCCGTCAGCCGGAAACGCTCACGCTCTGACAGCCGGGAGGCCTGTGGCGGGACGCTGAACTCGGATCAGCCTTTAGACATTTCAGTTTGAGGCTCTTCAGATTGTTTCCGTGTTTAGTGGCGCTCGGACAGTGAAGCTAATACTTGAACAGAAATATTAAATCTCTATATTTTATTGTGTTTTTTGTTTTGTTGTTTTGTTTTTGGAGCCTGACGACTTCCACACCTTTAAAAATGCTCAGAGGCTGGCGCTGCTCTCGCTATCAGATGTGCCTGGGCATGACATCACTACATCGTTATCATTTTACCTGATTAAGAAAAATATAATCTTAAAGATGTGCAGTGACCGTGCATGGTGTGAGGTGACAACGCCGTCGTCTGGTTGGCAGTTGCTCCACGTGGATCTCCTGAACTTACTAAGATAAAAATGGTGGAAACAAACAAACACGTGAGAAGCTGCAGATTTGCAGCGCTGCTGTGCGCCTGCACGGCCTCTCGCTCACACGTGCTTCCTGTGTGAAGCTAAAATCTGCACGGCCTCCTTAAATGAAGGCTCGCAGGGAGCGATCACGTGAAAGCTGCTGGTGGAAAACGACATCTGTTACGCAACATTTGCTTCTTTCTCTTGTCCTTTTATCCTTTTTATCCCCCCCCCACCCCCACCCCCACCCGTCACTGACTGAGGATTGTTTCTCTCTGAGCCTGAACTCCATCAAAAAGGCTGCAGTGTTGTGAGACACCAGTGGAAGTCATCACTGGATTCTTATCAGCTGTGTGTGTGTGTGTGTGTGTGTTGGCAGTGAGGACTTCTGTGGCATCACATGGTTTGAAGCCTCAAAGTCAGAGTTTTATGTGCTCCTGTACGAATGCATCACACAGAGGCCACGCCCCTAAAAATGCAAACTTTAAGCCTTAATATAGTTTAAACAGGTGAGTGTCCCCCCGCTCCCTCCCCCCGTACAGGTGTCAGACCTCAGAACAGTTTGTGTATCAGCCTGTAAACATGTTTGTTTCTGCTGTCAAGTTTTAACATGCGAGTCTATGGGGACTGACTCACTGCTGCCTCCGCTGGTCGGTCGAGGAACTGGTGCATAGAAATGGGGGAATTATCCCCAGTGATTGATTTAAAAACATGGCCGCCTGTCAGTGCGTGATCGAAATGCTACCATCTACACTTCCTGGGTGAGCAGAGGATGCAGCGTGTTATTGATGGAACACACACACACACACACACACACACACACACACACACACACTCCTATTATTTAAGTCCACCATTTACTGCTACATGCACACAATCAATATCTGATCCAGCAGCTCAGGAGGCACTTAGTTACTCATGAACACACACGATGTGCTCTTAACTATGCAGCTGCCAGAGCAGCTATTAATTATCAATGAGCATCCTGAGTGCTGTGTGTGTGTGTGTGTGTGTGTGTGTGTGTGCGCATGGACAGATGATTAATCCGTTGTGAAGTTATCAAATATAGATTTGAAATGTACTGAAGGCAGCTCTGCTCTCACGTCATCAGCAATAAAGAACTCGATTCATTTTACAAACCTGCACACGTGCAGTGAGAACGCCGCCTCCTCCTCTTCCTCGATGAAGAACAGTACAGTTCTAGTCATTTGTGAACGTGCATGGACGTCCTCGTGCTAAGCTGTAAAGTGATATAATGACTGAATCCATTAACTGATGTTCTCTACGCTGACTCATCAATTATGAGTCTAATGGAATAAACACAGGCCAATTAACGGACCTTTAACCAGTTTAGTGGATGAGCTGAAGCCTGTCAGCTTGTTTCATGTAAGGAAACCAATGTGAGACCTTTGAAGGCTTTAAGACGGCGAGCACCTTTTGTTGGTTTCAGTAAAACATCTGCAAAATAACCTGAGTATATAGAAATGACCCCTCATTTCCCTTTAAGTGTAAAAAGTACACAAACACTATAAACATGTTGACCTGTGCAGCCGAGATTAAAAGCAGAAACCATGAATCCAAGATGTCCCTCAGACGTGCTTCTTATCTCTTTGTCTTCTGATTAGCGTGGGAATCCTAGATCCTTAGATCCTGTGAAATCTTTAAACTTTCCAGATGTTCCTACATCTGCCCCGGGATTCACGTCTCCTCTCCTGCAGAGCATCCTGTTTAAAATCCACAACGCACTCTCGTGTTTTTACTCTTCCATAGTGTTGGCGTTAAAGACAAAGATGTGAAAACAACCTTATTGGCTGGAAATCTTTGGAGCTTCTTACACCTGCATTGTCTTTAATATCCAGCAGGGGGCGACTCCTGAGAGGAAAATGTTCATCAGTGTAAGAATCCTGGAATAATACCAAAAAACCTTCAGACTCCTGAACATTTTTTTTTCTGTCTTTGATGATGTCACTGGAAGTGGGCGTAGCTAACAAGGGGTTGACGTCAGCATGGCTCCCTCCATCTTTTACCTACAGTCTGTGTGTTTGAAGAGGCTCATTTTGACCCTTTTTATAAATCACATAATTCTGTTCAATTAAACTTCTGACTTTTCCTAAAATATTTTTTTAATCATTTGATTAATTTTTGGGGTGAGAATAAAAGGGGAAATACAAATAATGATCATTTATACCCAGATGCAATGTGGATGTCATTTGGACCCCACGATGGCAGCATGCTGAGTTGCCTAGCAACACTGTTTACACACTTAAATATCTGTTTAGTCAAATCTTAATTTTAATCAAAGGAAAAATTAACGTCTGACCTCCAGGAAACTTCTTTGTTGCAGGACGGTGTCAGAATGGCTCCCCCTGGTGGTTCGACTGTTAAATGTTATTTTTGGAATTTTTACTAATGAACGTTAAAACATTTTGTTAGATTAAGAGCACACAGGTCTACGGTGACGCTCATCTTTGCCTTGGTCACAGTTCCAGTCTGATTCTGGAGCTCACTAATAAGTCAGTTTTTTATTATTTTAATGAAGTTCTATCGGTGTGTCTCTACTCTGTCGTTTGACTTGTTTTCTGAAATTCCTGCTCTCTCTGCTCTCTCTGTCTCACTTGAATCTCTGCTCTGAACAAAACAACTCGCTCGAGTGAGCAAATGTGACCGCATGACTTATTGATGGCGAGCGGCCGCGTCGTCTGGCTGGGTGGCGAGGGGAGCTCGGCTAGGTTGGCTGCGTGTGGTTTTTCACCTCTTTCTGATTGGACTGCTTTTTAGCTGTGTTTAGCCGAGGTCGGTGTGAAGCTGCAGACGATTGGTTCTCACGGAGAACAAACGGGCAGAGACGACTGAAGCGCGTCCAGAGAAAATCAAAGTGACAGAAACACAAAGAGGAACACAAACGTCAGCTGGAAGGACGCCGGCGCCGCTCAAACACAAAAAACGCTCATTTAAGTTACTGAGACCAAAATATGAAACGCTACGATAATAACCTCTGCTGCTTCTCAAGTAATGAATTCACAACATATCACGGAGGACTGAACACCAACGAAGAAGACACAAAAGACACATTTCAAATGTCTCTCCCCGCGGCCGCTGCTGATTGGCCCTTACTTGTGACATGTGACCAGATGGAAAATGATGTCGACCATCAAAAGAAGCTGAATATTGGTGCTGTGGAGTCACTGCTCTTATATCGACCCACCTGCTATTAACACATGATCAGTATGTGGACGTGCATTGTGGGTAATTGTGTTCACAGCTGCTTCAGTTTGATCGTCATCTCAGGAACGCGTCCATCGGCTCTCGTGACTTTTCCTGATAAGAGATCCAGATGCAGGATCTTTAAACGGGTGGAAAAGGGGGTCTGTTTTTCCTTCCTACTCTCTCTCTCTCTGTCCCATTCACTCGTGTGCTCACTCGCCCTCTCTCATTCTCCCACACAGCTCTCTCTCGTGATCTCATCTCCTCTGACTGCTGACACATTCCTGTGCTTTCAGCCCTTTATTCCCTTTGTGTGTGTGTGTGTGTGTGTGTGTGTGTGTGTGTGTGTGTGTGTGTGTGTGTGCGCTCACATGACAGAGCAAAGGGGCCCCGGAAGCTGACTGAATGGTTTTGGCTCATCCAGTTTCAGTCTGAGAGTGAAGCCCCGTCATAGCTCAAGGCTTCGTCAGCTGTGCAGATTCAGTGTTTCCTGCTTCAGGTTTTCTTTTCTTAAATGTGTTTCTGTGGTTTTGCTGAAGTCAGTCAGGTTTTTAGTGTTCACCAGTTTTCTGTTTCATAGCTTATGCTGGAGATCAGCTTCAGTCCTGATGGATGGAGCTCCGCCCCCACCTTGGAGCTCCGCCCCTGCCTCAAAACTCCAGGCTGATCAGTTTGGGGGCTTCTGCTTGTCTGCCAGCTTTTCTAAGAGCGTCACAGTCTAAAAACACACAAACCTCAGTTTAAAGGTCAATTTTTAAAGTTCACTAAATGCACAGTGTTCACTGTTTTGCCACCTACCTTCAGTCCACCTGAAGGACGTCTATGCTGACGGTGTGAGGATTCCTGGGAAAGCTCTGCAGGGCCCAGGAAGTCTGTAGTTCTGCAGTATTTGAGTCTTTAGGATGTTTATTGCATTCATTAGTGATTTAAAGAGCTGCTCAGTGAGTGTGACAAACATTAAACCTCTGCTAAAAGATCTGCATCTTTAACATGAAAATATTACTTCCACTCCTTGTAGCTTGAACTCACCGACGGCGCCGTCGCAGGCGAAACTGCTGCATTAACGTTTAGTCAGAAAAGCTTTTATTTTGAAAGAGGTGCTTTAATTTATGTAACCCTGGCGACGTGGTTCTGGGGCAGACCTTCATGTCTGAGTCATTATTGATCCCTGCCGATTGATTTGTCTGTGTGTGTGTGTGTGTGTGTGTGTGTGTGTGTGTGTGTGTGTGTGTGTGTGTGTGTGTGTGTGTGTGTGTGTGTGTGTGTGTGTGTGTGTGTGTGTGTGTGTGTGATGAGCCAGCTGTGTGTTTCCAGGCTTGGCGTTGCTGTTTGTCCTCTGCAGGACTCTCAGGTCAAAATAATCCTCCGTTATCATGTATTTGTCTTAAACTAGCAAGTTCACTGCTTAAGCAAACCGCAGATATTTGATGCCACGACGTTGCTACAGTGCAGAAAATTTAAATCCTACACAAAAATAATCCTGGAATAGACTGAACGTAAAATTCAATTAAATTCAATTCAATTTTATTTATATAGCGCCAAATCACAACAAAAGTCGCCTCAAGGCGCTTCATAGATACAGAGAAAAACCCAACAATCATATGACCCCCTATGAGCAGCACTTTGGCGACAGTGGGAAGGAAAAACTCCCTTTTAACAGGAAGAAACCTCCAGCAGAACCAGGCTCAGGGAGGGCCGGGGCCATCTGCTGTGATTGGTTGGGGTGAGAGACTGTAAAAGACTGTCCTGGCTGCAGGATTCAGGCTGGAGTTTAGTCGTCCTCTCTCTTATTGACGTTGTTGTTGTTGTTGTCAGGATCTTCTGGTTGAGCCTCCTTTCTGACGCTCTGAATAACAAACGTTTACAAAAAGTTGCGTGGGTCACGTGTGAGTCCATGCATCAGGTCAGAGGGTCGCTGCTACACGACCAGAGTGCTTGTTGCAGCCTCAAGTATCGCCCCCTGGTGGCCGTTATTAATAACTCAGCTTCCACACCGGCGTCACTCTGCACACCTGGAGCTGCGGCGTCTTTTTTCCTGCTGATGTTTGAAATAAAGTAGGATGCTGATGCTGTCGTTCACTTTGAGAAACGTGACTGATGAAGGTCCTGTAGCAGGTAAAACGTTAATAAATGACTAAAATTTGAATTAGACAGAAACAATAAATTGCAGTTGGATCTTGAAGTCCTTCCTGCGTTGCTGCATCCACACGCTCTGTCGTCCGCATGCGTTAGCCTGGATGGATCGGCTCGTTGTGGGAGGAGCCGGTCTGTACACTCCTCGTGTTCGTGACGGTCCGCTCGTCCTGACGCGTCCCGCGGTTGAAGCTCGCTGTTTTTCTGTCGTTGCACCAAAAGTCTGGACGTCAGACTGATTTTAGATCAAAGCTGCAGACAAAACGTTTGAGCTTCGGAAACTGCTGATTCTGGACCTGTGATTGGAGGATTGGGGTGTGTGTGTGTGTGTGTGTGTGTGTGTGTGTGTGTGTGTGTGTGTGTGTTAAATGTGTAAAATGTGTAAAGTCGTCCTTGTTTAATCCGAGGAGCGGCGGCGTAGACGGGCCGGTGTTTGAGCTCGAGCTCATTTACAGAGCAGATCAAATCTGAATTTTCTTCCCTGCATTTGAATCCATCACTGTGAGCAGGGCTGTCTGCGGCCCATTGATTAGTCGTCGTAACCATGGCAACCTGTAACTCTATTAACGGCTCAGATAACCTAATTAGCGGAGATACTCAGTGTCCTGTCATATTTGTGCTGCGGGTCCTCCAATCAGCTCCCTCAGGCACGACCAGCTTAGACTCCGCTTTCTCTGAGGCGACACTTCCACGTGAGCATTCTGATTGGACGTCACAATTAAACAGGAAGAGCAAGGACGCGGCGCTCGATGCCGTGTTTGTTTCTCCTTGCTCCTTGTTCCAGATCGAAACGTTCAGTCTTCTGCACATTGAAGCGTTTCTTGTCCTCAGTAGACGGAGCACACTGGCTTCCTCTGACTGGTTTTGCTGACCTTTAGTGCAGCGTGATTTCTCGTGCACGCCAATTATGTGTGACTTCAGGATCTTTGTCTGCTCAGGATGAGATAACCGGATTACAGTGTACATCACAAGCATGACTGTCAGAGCCGTCCTGAGACCTTCACCAACTCCTTCCTGCAGGAGACATGAAAGCAGCTCAGGGACGCCTGAGCTCAAAGCAGACGCTGGTTTAGTTAAACCCGACACTGACGTCTAAACTTACCAGTCCTCGGATCATCTCTGACAGCGTGATGTATCCATCCGCCCTGATCTGTGTGTGCGTCTCTTTGCGATGATTCAATCGTTACGAGGACATTTTATCTCAAATCTAACAAAAATCGAATTACTGGCTCCGGCTCAGAGTCGCTAAATAGATTCAGGATGGTTTCCTCATTAATCGAAGCTCCACTGATCAGTCAGGCTCGAGTTAGTCTGAGGATTTATTTAGTGTTTTTGGTTTTACCTGACACGTGCATTCTTTGTACTGAGCAGCAGGGGGCGACGCCTCCGATCGAGCAGAGGTTTACGAGAAAACAAACGTCTTCGATCTGTGAGAAAACATGAAGTTCATGTTCAGATGCAACAACTAATTTTATATTAGCCAAAGCCAGAGATGGGCCGCAGTTACTTGTACAGTTACTGTAATCCGATTACTTTTTTCAAGTAACGAGTAAAGTAAGGGATTACTATTGCAAAAACAGTAATTAGATTACCGTTACTTTCCCGTAGGAACGCTGCGTTACTGCGTTACTAAAACCGTGATTTTTTGCGAGAATGTCTCATGACAGTGACGTAAGCGAGTGCGACGTTCGTGACAACAGCTGTGTGCAGATCAACAATGGATCATATATCGAGTGCAGAGAGAGTATGAGCGTGCAGCGTTTAAAGCGTGGAAGTACTGACCTTACTTTGAGTTTGATTCCATAAAAAGTGACAAAAACATTAGTGTCCGTTGTGCGTGGGAAGAAAACTTCTTTTTACAGCGAAAAAACCCCTAAACTTCCAAACAAGCACCGAGTAGCTACGACGTAATGGGAAACTCACAGAGAAACTCGCGGATTCTTCCACTGACCGCGGCACACCTGCACCAGGGTAAACCTCCACCTACCCCACTCCTGCTTTACAGGTGAAAATAGAGCAACAGGACCGCTAGTCTTTGACTTTATTTATTTTCTGCTGTGTTTTACTTGCATCTATTTGAAAGACTGAGTGTAAACACACAAAATATTTTATTTTATGTGCTGGAATGTGCAGAAAATAGGTTTAAATGTTAAACTAACTTCTTCCAGTCAGAGAATGTTGCAGATAATTAAATGTTTGCTTGATGCATAAAGTTAAAAGATTAAAACTAATAAAACAAGTTTTAAAAAGAGACTTTTCCATTTGATTACATTTTGTATGATGATTATGTAGAAAAAGTAGAATTGGGCTGAAAGATCTATCACTTTATCACCTATTCAGGTTGTAAATCGTGTTTTTAAAAAGTAACTAAGTAATTAATTACTTTTGAAAATAAGTAATCAGCAAAGTAATGGGATTACTTTTTTGGGGAAGTAATCAGTAATTAGTTACTGATTACTTTTTCAAGTAACTTGACCAACACTAGCCAAAGCGAAGACCGTCCAATCAGAGAGAGGTTATGTGTCTGATGTGAACACCTGCAGTCAGCTGGACGTCTGTAAGACGAACATCTCACAGCTTCTCCAGCACTGCTCTGAGCTGTGGATGTTCACACGGTGCTGTTGAGCTCGTCGTGTTTTCTTTGCACCTTTTTATAAAATAGCAAGTGAAACAGAACCTGAACAATCATTCAAACCTGGAGCCAAAATGGCGCCGTCCCTGATTCCAAGCGCGAGCTTCCGTCCAATCGGTGTCTCTGACTTCCTGCCGCTGCTCTGCTCGGACCTCGGTGGTGTCGGGTCGGAGAGCTGCTGCCCCACATGGCTCAGTGTGGCCTACATAAGACTGCAGAGAGGAGAGTGATGGATCACCTCCTCATGCATGTCCCAGATAATCTCACACACACACACACACACCTGTTGCTGTGTGTTTTCTTTGTGACCTTGCTCGGCTCAGCTTTGGCTCTGGCGCCGCGGTCGTGCAGGAAGTCCGTGGCGATCCGACACGACTGGAAAACTCTTTGCTCTCCGTGTGGCTCCAGTCTGGTCCCCGCCGTCGGTCGGTGTGCGTCTGTTCACGGTCGGGGCGAGCACCGTGGCGGCAGCTCGTCCTGCGTAGGAGTCTGAATGCAGAGTGAGATTCTGCCGGTTTGCGTTGCCATGGTGAACTGTTGATGTTTGAATAGAGCTAAAAATACAACGAAACGAGAGTCGTCTGTTTTTCCATCTGATTTCAGCGTCATCAGGTAACAGCAGGCGTGCGCTGACGACACGCCGACGAAGCGTTTGATTCATCAACAATCAACCAGCTGATCGAACCACATGACCTGTGGTTTCTCTCTCGTGTCCACAGCAGATCTGACGAAGCTGCTGACTCCGCGGGCCTCCGGTCCACTTCCCCTCCTAACCCTGAACTTTGATTCGTTCCCACAGACGGGGCGGGTTCTTTGATCCTGTCGCCGCCGTCTGTGATTTAGCTCCGCTGGCAGCGTGGTCGTTCCTCCTCCCGAAACTCCGGCCAAGAGTCTTTGTGCCGCTGTCGCCGCCGTGACGAGTGGGCTCCCACGCGCTGCATGCTGGGGCAGCGTAACCCTGGCAACGTGTGTTTTCGCCCATCTTTCAGTGCAGAATAGAGCGTCGTAAATAACATTCAGTCGTCCGCTCAGAGCAGCAGGTCGTGCCTTTATTTTGAAAGGAAACGCTGCAGCGTTGATGTTCCCTTTGACCCGCCTCAGGAAAGCTGAGACGCACCCGTGTACGAGACGTGACGGCGTCTTACTGCGCTCAACATCAGTGAGTCGGTGAGTGATTCTCAGTGTGGTTAAACGGCGTGAAAGCAAAGCGAAGGACTTGGACGTGTTAGATGTGTTTTCATTACTGGAGGTTTCTCAGCTTTCATCACATTTTGTTGTTGTTGCTGCAGCAGCAGCTTCTCGGGTGGAGCAGGTGGAGAGGAGGATGTTTGCTTGTTGCTGCTTCAGGAACAAACGTGTGAAGAGGAGGGAGGAGTTTATTTCTCGACTCCGAGTCGAGCCGTGCACGCTCTGACCTCAGATCAGTGCTCATCCACCTGTCACAGGACACCCGGGTGGTGTATGAGGTAAACACACGGGTGGCGGTTTGTCGTCCTCTCAGTTTTACAGTTTCAGCTGATTTTAATTCGATTCTTTGAGTAATTAATTAATTTTAAGTAAGTAAGTAAGTAATTAATTTTTACATTTTTAATCTTCCTCGTTCACACGTGTGGCCGACGTCTCCTGAGCTGAAAGCACAATCACATCCTGTGTAGGGTTACAGATGTCTGCAGGTTAAAACCAAAGCCCTACAGTCACAGTGTGGCAGAGGTGTGGGCGGAGGCGGGGCTGCACTTGACGGCTTTCATCAGAAAGAAAGCCGCGGCGAGCTTCAACAGGAGGTAATTGTAGTGAAGGATGCTGGGAGAGTGAGAGAGGTGGGAGGAGGACGTGGGCGAGAGATGGAGAGAAAAGATGCTCAGAAATGAGGCACACGTGCTGGATTCATGTGAAGGTGCATGATGGGAAATGTAGGCTCCAGCAGGGCTGACCTCACTTTTTAACATCCTCACGTCAGATTTAATGAGGAAAAGCTGCAACGCAAAATTCTTAAAAGTGTAAAAAGTCTGAATTTTTCCGCCCCGTCGTCTCTATTTCTGTACTTCCTGTTCCCAGCCGGGGTCGTCCTCTCTCCGGGATATAAATATCCTCCTGAGAAGGTTCGGCTCGTTCTTTCTGCTGCTGGCAGCTTTCACATGCTGACCTGCAGCAGACCTTCAGTTTCCCGCGCTGGTCCGATTCCCGGCATCCTCACTCGCAGCTTTGCCTTCCTCAGCCCCTGAACTTTGACCTTCCGCTGCAGCAGGAACGTAGTCACCATCACCTGCGTGCAGCCAAACCTCGCTCTCCGTCAGGTGTGTGGTCACCTGCCCGGCCGGAGACTTTTTAAACTCATCCAACTGCACAGCAAACAAACACATTTCACGTGCAGCGCGTCCATCGCTGCGGCCGCCAGGATGGGCGCTTCCTGCGCCAACAATCCAGCCGCGTCCTCGAAGCCTAACCCCCAACGTGTGATGCATTCGAGTGTCTGCGGATTAATGATCGCAGTGATGATGATTGTTACAGATTATGAAACCAGCAGCTTCAGTTTCATCCTGCAGCGTCGCTCAGTCTGCTGCCCTGCAGTGACACACTTACTAAAAACTGTTGTCATGACTCCGTGTGTGTGTGTGTGTGTGTGTGTGTGTTATTGCTTCTGTCTGAGTGCACATTGTTAGCTTCACTCATGCACACACACACACAGAGTCCCAGTTGTGGCGTATTTTTAGCGTAGCAACACAAGCAGCTCCAGCCTGACTGGTTGTTGAGCTGTAAGTGGGTGGCCACACACACACACACACACACACACACACACACACACACACACACACACACACACACACACACACACTCTGCAGGGAAAACAGACTCAGAATAATTTCATTGGTTGAGTTGGTCTTCAGTGGGCGGAGCCAGAGGGAACCTGTAGTGTGATGCAGAGTAGAGATGTTTGAATTGACCGCAGTGTGAAGAGGACGGAGGGGAGAGCAGCCAATCAGAGAGCAGACAGCTGACGTCTGTCAAATTTTTTATTTAAGATGTTACTTATAAGTTTATTTCAATTTTAATATATTTTTGTCAATAATTAATTAAAGTGAAAGTAATAAACTTAAAAATCACAGTTTGCATCTCAAACTTTCCTGTTTCGCTCACATTAAAAGCAGTGAGTCACACGTCTGTTTGTTTCCACCAGATTTCTGTTCGTGCTATGAAACCTGAGCTGACCTCTGACCTCTGACATGCTCACTGTTCAGACGGTGGCTCAGCTGTAACTCATTCATTCATTTATTACGTGCTGAAGCTCTCGGTGTCCAGCAGCTGGTCACATGGCGCACCTCTGGAGACAGATGTGACTGACGGCTCAGGTCTGAGGTTTCCCTGCTGTGGGTGAACCGCTGAGGTCGTGGTCAGTTAAACGCCATCTCTGAGTCATGCTGATGACTGCAGGATCTCCTGCGCTGAGTTGCTCCTGTGTTTACCTACACAGGTAGATCACATGTTGCATTGAAGCACAGACTTCCTGTCTGTAGACTTCACTGACGGGAGCGATCTGCTCATGCATGAAATCGTTCACAACCTTTAAACTAAAGATTAGTGTTAGTGAGACTGTTGGAGCTGGTCCCTGAACGCCTCACGGTTCTGATGCGTTCACTGTGTGTGTTTGCTTCTCAGATGTTGTAGTAACGTGTTGTGACCAGGAGGAGGCGCCCTTCTTCTAGAAACTGTTCTGTTCAAAGGGAGGCTGGGTGGTCTTCAGCCAATCATGGAGCAGAAGGCACAGTCATGTGACCGCCTCCCTCAGTGTCTGTGCTGCTTTAATCACAGCTCAGTGTTTCTCACCAATGCACGAACACAAAACGCCGGCGTTGGTTTCCTCTGCAGACGCCGCGCTCTGATCGATAAGTGCACGCCTCACGTCCTGCCTGACTCTTCTGTAGCGTCTACGTTTTGTCCCGAGCGTGCACGCCCACAAACACTGAGCGCATTTTGACCTATGAGCGCACAACGGCGTGTGCTGCACACCCCGTCCTGTTCGTTTATCCGCCGCCTTCTGCAGTTTTGATCTTCTGTGGTCATCGGGGCGAGGGGAAGAGGCGTGGCCTCGTCTGACCTCGTTTGTGATAATCATAAATATTTGTCCAATCAGCCGTCAGCTGTTTCTCACCTCGTTCTCTCCGTTTTCCCTCCCGCAGGTTTCCTAAAGTGATCTCGGCCTGCCAGCCAGAGCCGGTCTGAGCGTGTGCGAGCGAACGGCGTGATCAGCAGCAGTCAGCAGGTGAACGGACTCGAAGCCAGCGGGGGAGGCGGAGGTGGAGCCACGGGGAGGTCAAGATGACGTCGGTAGCGGCGGAGTACGACCACATGGAGATCCAGCAGCAGTACAACGATGGCGTCAACAACCGCTGGGACGCCGACGACTGGGACAACGAGAACAGCTCGGCACGCCTCTTCGAGCGCTCGCGAATCAAAGCCCTGGCAGGTAGGACGCCGTTCACATCCCTGACAGCTGATGATGATGTCACACCTGCCACTTTTATAAAACCCTTAGAGATCAAACCTGGGATGCTTCAGAGCGGCGGATCAGTCTGGATCTGAAGCTCGGAGTCGCTGCACAGAAACACCTGAGTCCTCAGCGAGCGCTCCCCTCCTGTTAGTGAAGCGGCTGCAGTTCAGCTGGAGGTGCAGCAGAGGGCGCTGTAAGGCAGCCCCCTGAACAGCAGCTGAGTGGTTAAAATGCAGCTTTCATGTTGCAGTGAGGCAGACGTCTGCACAAACCTTTCCTGTATCTCACATGTGCAGGCTCAGGTCTCCACCATAATGATGGAGGCTGGAAGTGGAACCTCCAGATTGGGTTTTACTGCTGTTTCTACTTTTCTGGCTCGTGCCGTCTGATGTGGAGCAGTTTACAGTTTTAGGTTCCTGGTTTGTCGCTCAGTGAACGCCAGCCTGCCGCTTCACGAGGCGAGCGAAGCATCCGGGCGGAGCTGGAGCCAAATGTCACGGACACACAATAACCAAATGCCCCCCCACCCCCCCACCGTGACTCCAGCTCGCAGGCAGATGACTTCATGTTGTTTTCAGTGACTGAAGACATAGTTCGGTGTAATTATTAGCATAAAGTCGGTGAAGCTTCAGTAATGGTTTAAATTCAACCATATTTCAGTTTTCTTTGGGCCACTTTTGCGCCTGTTGACTTGTGTCGACGCTGGTCGCCAGAGTTCAGCCACAGCTCCACCTTAAATCAGCCAAATGTGAGTTCATGACGTCTGAACCACAAAAGTTTCCAAACTGAGCCCGAAATGACCAAAAAGACGTTCTCTGTGATAGGGCGGGGCGATATGGCCTAAAATTCATATCACAATATAATTTGAAGCATGTGCGGTAACGATATATATCGTGATATATTCTTTTCTTCTGTATTTTCCACACTATAAGGACTTAAAATCCTTTAATTTTCTTAAAAATCGAGTGTCTTATGTATGAATTCTGGTTGTGCTTACTGACCTCAAACCGATTTTGGCTGCAGAAATCTGTTAAAATGTTTTAGTACAACTTTGGTAAGCTGCACTGCTTGATGGATTGTCAGAGCATTACGGCTGATGTAGGAGTGATGGTAAATTTGATTCTTTTTACTGAATCGAGTTTTAATGAGTCACTCACCAAAGTGAATTGGATTTTTTGAGTCATTTGATTCACTGAGTCAGTTAACCAGAGAGTGCAAAAAATGTACATTTTCACTCAAACTTAATTTGTTTCTCTTTTCATGTAAATCCTACTGCTAAGATGAGTGATTCTAAAAGAAAACAACTATTTTATAGAGCAAAAAAGAGCAAAAATATTTCTAAGCAATTTCCTATCAAAATTGCTTAATAAACATTTATTTTATTTTATTTTTTATTAGTATTTTCCTTAAATGTGTTAAATATATATTTTCTCATCTAAATGTCCACTGAGCTGTGAGCCAGGGGGCGCTAATGTGCCTTAACATTAGTTGCCAACCAAGAAGAAGAAGAAGCTGTGAGCCAGGAGGGAGGGGGTGAGTAGCTCAAATGTGCTGTTAGCATGTTAGCAGAGCGATGCTACTGTGAACCGAGGAGCTATTTTCTTGATGTGAGCTTCTACTCAGGGTTTTTTCTTCCAGTTCAGAGCAGAAATGTTTTTGTTACGATACTGGATGTTGTGTTTTTCTCCACAATTTTAATTATAAGCTAGATACATTGCTGCTAACAGCAACAGGGATGTCAGTGAGTCAGTTGGGCTTGTGAATCATGATTCATCAATATGCCGTAGTGAGGAGCTTCGCGGAGTAATCTGGGTCCAAAACTCTGTCGGCTTCAGGTCCCAAAGTCAAACGAACACAGAGTTAAAAACGGTCTAAATTATTTCATCTTTAATTAAATCATCAGCGTTGCTGCTTTACCAGGTGTAACAATTAAGTTTAACATCCAGGCATCCATGAAAACAGAATTTATTAAATTTAACGGAGTTAGAAGTTAGCAGGAAGTTAGCTCGCTAGCTTCCACCTAAACATGACATACCATGTTCTGACTGAGAGATTTTTGAAACTAATTCAAACGTACAGCTCTGCTACCACTTCCAACATAAATGAAGACAGAAAACTAAACAGCAGTGACGTTTGCAGGGTTA